>NW_008604452.1:1686-5444 GCF_000691845.1 Merops nubicus | reverse complement strand
TCTCCAGGAGGCGCACTGCAACAGACAGACAGCTTTAATGAACACAGAAGATGAAGACCTTATTTGGTGATTTTTCTGAATTAACTTTTATCTGCTTGTGACTCATAGGTGTGTGTGAACTTTTCACTGCATAGCAAGAGCCACAAAATGGTGGGGAAGAGAAGAGGGTGCTGACATCATCTAGTCCTTTCATTTCCTGAAAAGACATTTACAACAGCAAATTTAAAATATCTCTTTAGCTTCAGCAGCTCTTGTAAAAGAGGTTTTGAAATTGGTTCCAACCACAGGATTTAGGTTCTGAAATGCCTATCTTCTCTATTGTAATGAAAATTAAAATTGCTGTGGGTATGCAAACTCCTTGTTCCAGAACTTGGTATTTCCAGGGCACACACTCATACTCCCTCTGCAGACTTTCTCTCTTTGGACAAATTAATCATAGTGACATGGTTTCAGCAAGAGATGTGAAACCCACCCCCAGCCCCCAGTTATGGATGAGGGCCAGGTTATGTCAGAAAGGAAATCAGCACAGATACTCCCAGGTAAGTGCTATCACTACTGTCACCAGCAGAAAAAAACACAGTCTTGTGAGATGGCCAACACTGTCACTGTTGGGAGAATGTTAGGTGTGTTATGTAAATGTTAAATCCTCAGAGGTTTAAGTCAAAAAACACCTGTATTCTGGACCCTCATTGTAACTTTAAACTGGATTCTTACATTTAGATAGCCAGCTTAGTTCTAAGTCTCATAAGTTAAGTTCTCCAAACTCTGGGAGATGGAGCACTGATTTCAAAATTCTAGAAATTACTGAGTGAAAGTGGATTATTGTTTGCAAGTGCCGGTTTTCTGGAGTACTGTGTGCACTCTTTCTCTTCTATCTACAATCCCATTTACAATACTGTCACAGCACTTCTTTAAGGTTCCTCTTTCCTCAGCTCTACCAATCAGCCTTCCTAAGATTAAAATTTCTCAGGTATATGACTCAGTGGATATATCTGTTTATAATATCATAAAAGCTATTCTTTACAGCTGATACACTATTTAAGGAATGTCCCACAACTAGTATTCTTCTAATTTTCTATCTTGACAATATTTTAGAAAAAATTAGTAATTTCAAGGGTCTAATAAAACATTCAACCTCCAGTCATTTTAGGAAGGCTTTTCAGAGTGAAGTTCATTAAGATTATTGCTCCTTTTTGACCTAAGTTATTTAAGTCTGGACACTTGCTGTAGAAGTATAGATTAAAACCTCATCACAATAGCACTGAATTTGTTTTTCCAATATAATAAAAACTAAGAAAATAGGCAGTTTAAAACACTAGTTTAATGACTAGAGTCTCTCTCTTTTCACGATAGAAGGCTCAGCAAGTTGACTTGTGACACTGAGTTGAAAGGCAGCAATTCCAGGGGAAAATTTTAAAATAAATTTGAAAGATTTTTTTTTATTCCTTTATTTATTATTTTTATTTGTAAAGGTATGGTAGAAACAAATAAATAGCTTCACAGTAGAGAAAGTTTGACACTGGTAATCTTCAGCAATGATAATGTCTCCCTCCACATTTTTTTTAACAGACTTCAGGTGTCTAACTTTCAGGAAATTTTATGGAATTAATTTATACAATATCTCCTCTGTAAATGAAAAGACTTGAAATGTGGGAGAGATTTAAAATAGAGTAGCATGTTTTAATATTAGCAAGTCATATAGCACAGCACAGGCAGGTCAGATATTAGTAATTTTTAATTTTTTTTTAAAAATATCCAAGATCATGGACAATTTTGCCATACACAGATTTTGACATGTTGATCAGTAGAGTTACTCAAAAATAGGATCTACTTTTTAATGCCAATTCTCAGAATACATATTTCTATTTTAAAATTTGAAGTATTTGCAAATATTTCATTTGAATTTGTGAATTTCAGACACTCTGAGAAACCTTTTTGGTGCAATATTCCTTCAGCTATTCTCCTAGCACAACTCTGTAGAGCCATCATTGGTTTCTGCACAAATTTTTTTTTTCAGAAAAAATGCAGAAGACAAACTTACCTCTATAGGAATGTCAATAATGGAGCTAGCCTGGGGGGTGAGGGTGCTCCAGTCATGATCTTTGCATTCCCTCGATGGTGAGTTCTAATTAGTTCACTAAGTGCCTGCTGACTCACCTGAACCTTTCATAGTATAGCAAGAAAAACGTCTTTTGTGATTATCAAAACCAATGCTTGGGGTGTTGCACTAATGCATAAAGCCCTTCCTCTACTCTGTAGCACTTGCAATTAAATAGCCTAATTTAGATAATTTGCGCAGTTGTTCTGTGCAAATTCTGAGACCTGGTTGGATTCTGTTCACTTATTCTTAAATATGTTAAGAATTCAGCTAGACAGAGCATTTTTGCTTTTCAGTTACTCTTTTATTGAATCAATAAACCAAATATACAAATATGTATGTAAACCAGTACACTAATACATGAAATTTAATTAAACATATTGACGGTCATAATATCTTGCCCAGTCAGCTTCTAATCTGCAAATAAGCTTACTTCTGTAAATTAACCTATATTGCCATGTTTTCTCATCAAGACAATAATTAAAGGATTAACAGTAGCAGATTCTTCAATTACTTTTGAACAGAGTCCTGCATCTAATTTGCAGAACATGTGCTGCACCAATATTCCAGTCTACTATAAATAATACAGAAATATCCTGTCTCTCCTGCCAAGACCTTCACCATCTTTTTCTTTTTTTTAATCACTTTAAATAATACTTTTTTATTTTTATTTTTATTTTTTAATATTTGAATCAAAAATCCCTACATTAGATAACACAGTGCATTATTAGGTATCAGCAACTGGGCAGTTCTATGTAATATGACAGCATGGCTTACATTTCATCATGAAGTATTTTTGTTGTTTCTATTAATCTTAACTATTCCCAAATTTTCTTTCACATACAGAAGGGCTAGTCTCATTTTTTTTTTTTTTTTTTTTTTATGAGATCATACTCTACGTGTGTTAAAGAGAAAGCTTTTCAACATGCTCTGCTCTCTTTTCATTTTTAATCTATGATTCAGCAAACTCAGCTGAACTTTAAGCATGCTGGTTAATTTGAAAATGGAAATGTTAAAGAAATGTTACATTTTGAGTTCACACTGTAAGGAAATTATCATATATTATTTAGGATTAAAATTACTGTTTGTAGTTATTAATTATATAAGTACATATGAATGACTATATGGGATTTATACATGCTGCATTTGAATTTGATTTGTTTGCTTGTGGTCAGCTGCCAAAATAATATGGAAAAAAAGGATAAGATTATTAGTAGACAGAATAGAGCAGATTGTGGCTAGGTAAAGCAAAGAAAAATTAGACCAGTTAAAGGTTTCAAAATCATTCCCAGCTCAAACCAAAACGGGTGACACAACTCAATAAACTTGAACTGTGTTATAACAAATAGATAATTTTAAGGAGTAAACAGGCTATGTCCCATCACTAGCTCCAAATGCTTCTACCTGTATTTATAACCACGGTGCACGGTGTCATGAAAAAAAAAAAAAAACAGGAGTCTATATTCAGATATTGATGGCAGTAGATTAAGTCCCCATTTTCCATAAACGATATATAAAGATATGCCGATGTACTACAGTAAAAGTGAAGAAATCAATCTGATGCTTTGCGACAAGGAATGTGTGTCTATACTGGCATGGATGATACATATTAGTTTAACAGAGCTAAACAGAATCACAAGAATCCCAATGAAGAGGGAAA
>NW_008604452.1:0-1655 GCF_000691845.1 Merops nubicus | reverse complement strand
AGAGTAAGAATGATGATTAATTCCTTTAGGTTCCATCAACCTCTTATATTCATTTCTTATCTAATAAAACATTAAAATATGGTTGTGGTTTTTTACAGTGTTCCTTTACACAAAACATTCCTCCATAATACTCAGCACTGCTGTAGCAATTGAAGAGCTAGAATACTTTGTAAGTATTGACTTTTGAGCATGAAGGTACTGAATAAAACACTATGATATTAAAATTAAGTATATTAACTATGCAAAGTTATACATATCTATATTTATATATGGATATTTTTGAATTTTCATATGTATGTGTATACGTGTATTTCTATACCTGTATACATATGTGTGCCATAGTCATACTCAACACTCATAAGCATTCACACTGCAATCACAGTTTAATTTTTCCAGTGAATACCAACATTTACATAAAATTACAATGATGTGTTCTTAGTGAGTTTTTCCCCTTAGCTCTCCAATTTCAAATAAAGTAGACAAAAAACAGTGGAGAGCTGCGAGCACCTGTATAGATGGAAAAGTTGCGGCCTACACTTAATATTTTCTATACATCAGGAAATCCACATTACAATCAATTGCAGCTTTGCCTATTTTGTATTCTTAATAGAATGATTCATTTCCACTAGTAAAGGACTGTACATACCTGTAGTATATAGAGTAGGGTTTTCCAAACATACCAATAGTGACTGATTTCCATACAGAGTAGAACTGCAGATACATTTTCTCTCTTTGTATTTTGGTTTTATTTTTTCTTTTGTTTGTTTGCTTTTTATTGGTGGGGGTGTGTTTTTTTTTCTTCTTCCTTTCTACTATGTATCTTTATTCAACATTGATTTTCTTATAGCTCTTGTTCTTCAGGGACGGGTATGTAGTTAGCTACCCAGAAGGCAGTACTGCATCGTAGAAGTCTCCCCTGCTCTTACTACCAAGATAACTTTCTGCAAGAAAGTAATTGACAAACTCACGCTGTTTTGACACTGGCTTTGAGGTTTCTGGCAGCTCCTCAGCCTGTTGCATGCTGGCTGCTACTGCTTCCTTCATTTAGCTCCCTCCACTCCTTCTATAAACGTTTTAGGAATGTGTTTCAGTCTAAAGAAGGCAGATCAGCTTTAGATATTTTAATAAGTATTCTTTGCTAAACTGGCTCCTTTCATCTGTACTAAGGCTTAGGAGTGTTCATATCTCTGCAGACAAACCTGAGAGCAAAATTACTTCTTCGCAGGGCACAAATGGAAAGGCAAAAAATATATTTGTGTAGCCTTGTATTAAAGGAGAGGTGACTCCTCCACATGCTCTTCTTTTCTGACACATCTATTGTAAGTAATTTCTTCCAGGCTACCTTTTAGATTTCTGTTAAGTCCTGACTCCTTCTGCTTCCAGATTTACTTATTTAAATTAAATCATTTCCACTTCTCCTCCACTCTAATATTTCTTTTTTTCTTTTTGCTATGTCCCCTGTGCCCCAAGTCTCTGAGTAAATTCCACCCGCTCACAGGTTTCCCATTTATGACTCATCTTGTTACTGTTCTGTATCACTAATCATGGTGACACTCAAAGGCTCTGACATTTCCAGCATACCCTGCTATATAACAAGACTGTGCTTTAATGCCAAATTATGTTTTCATTGTGTAACAGACGAGACTGTTTCTTAT
>NW_008604451.1:266-467 GCF_000691845.1 Merops nubicus | reverse complement strand
ATCTGACCTCCCTGGGGTAAAAACCTGCTCCCCCTGGGGCAGATACCTTCCATCTGCCCCTCCACGGCCTGAAGTCTGCCCTCCCGGGGTAAATACCCCCCATCTGCCCCCCCCAGGGCAAAAACCTGCCCCCCTGGGGCAAATACCCCAAATCTGCCCCTCCACAGTCTGAAATCTGCCCCCCATGGGGCAAAAACCAGC
>NW_008604451.1:0-221 GCF_000691845.1 Merops nubicus | reverse complement strand
TGCCCCCCCTGGGTAAATACCCCCCATCTGACCCCTCTGGGGTAAAATCCTGCCCCCCTCGGGGCAAACATCCCCAATCTGCCCCTCCAGGCCCTGAAATCTGCTCCCCTGGGGCAAATACCCCAAATCTGCTCCTCCACAGCCTGAAATCTGCCCCCTTGGGGCAAATACCCTCCATCTGCCCCTCCACAGTCTGAAACTTGCCCCCCCTGGGGCAAATA
>NW_008604450.1:12461-13747 GCF_000691845.1 Merops nubicus | reverse complement strand
GACCCAGGTCCAGCCCCCGGCCCCAGCGCCCCCAGTCCGGCCAGGCTTTCGGGTGCCTCCGGCTCCTCCCAGCCCCCCGAGCCACCAGCCGCCTCCCCCAGCTCTGTGGTCCATCCGCCCTGCTGGCACAGGGCCACGAGCCAGACCCGCCTGCTTCCCGGCCTCCGAGCAGATGGAAGACATCAGCTCCCTGCTGCATCCCTCCACGATAATCTGTCTCGCCCGCTTCCTTTTGGGGACACCCCTTCTCACGGCCAGCTAATCCCCAGTGCTCGCCTGTCTCTTTCCAGACCCCAGCCCTCACCAGAGAGCTTCCTTGCACGTCTTCTCTGGGCAAGCATCTCCCTAAAGGCCGTGTCTCCCTGCCCATGCTGGATGCCCCCCAAAAATACCCCTCTCCCCCAACTCCCATGGAAGAATGTCTGGGTATGAAGTCCACACTATTGCCAGGGGAATAGGCGCCCTCTCAGGAGCTTCATCTGACATAAACTCCATATCCAAACACACAGCAATAGACACTAACCCAGGGATCCAGTGGGAGCTGACCAGGGAGACACATTTTAACAGGGCAAGAAGACCCTGGGAGGACCCTGCTTTTGGTTTGCCCCTCCTTCTGCAGGACCTGGCAACTCCCCCAGAGGCTGCACAGGAGATGAGAGAATTCCTCCTAAGCATCGTCTCATGCTGGGAAATTTTCCCATTTACCATACAAAATGGTAATGGCATGTTAATGTTAATGGCAGAATAATAAACAGGGAGCAGGGGAGAGAATGATCTTCTGGCAGTTGCTAAGGTAGGTTGTGGCTTTTCTTCCCTCCTCTGAGAGAAGCATCCTACCAGCTTGCAGTCATCCTTCAACAAAAGGACCTGCAAGAATTACTACCCAGCAGAAAACACACCTGATTTCCTAGCAGGATGGATGCACCAGGAAAATCCTCCCATTTGGGTACAGGTCAGTCTCAGGTAGATCCCAAAGGAGGATGCCACAAGCCTGAGTGCAGGAAACCCAGCAGTTGGTGCTGGGACACCAGTGCCTCACTCCTCAGAAAGCTCTGGCACATCCAGAGAGGAGCAGGGCTCAGCCTGGAAGTTAAGAACAAGCAGGTATTGTCCCCTGTGCCAAAACGAAGTAGAGGACCTGGAATACAAGGCCTGCTCGGTGGAAAAGAGAGAGAGCTGGGAGAACCTACACCAGCCTGGGCTGGTGGCAAGGTGCCATCCATCTGCTCCTGCCTGTGTGGGCTCTGCTGTTGGAGCAGTGCTGGGGCAGTCAGTGCTGACCATCC
>NW_008604450.1:0-12430 GCF_000691845.1 Merops nubicus | reverse complement strand
AGGATGGGTGGGAGCAGGCCGAGGGCTCATCCCTGAGCCAGGCCCTTTCCCCTCCGGGGATGCTGCTACCCCAGCGCCTGGAATCTGCCGAGCACAGAGCTGTCACCACGCACAGGGAACTTCTGAGGAGGCCACGTTCCTCCTTCAGGAGAGAGGGGTAAAAACTGCAGGAGATGCTCCACGGGATATGCTTAGCTTAGCTGTCTGCATGTCTGCTTATTAAGCTCTGAGGATAAGGATTTAGTTCCACATAACAGTTTACTTAGAAATAAAGCATTGCTCCACATTTTAATCTCAAGTATGCTGCATTGTCTTGCCCGCTTCCTCTCATGCCCTCTCCCCACGACCTCTTCCCCAGTGAAATGCTGGAAAGTTATTAGCAAATATTCTGTGAAATATTTAATATCCAAACAGCAGGGTCTGTGCATCTCATGAGAGAGTCGTAGCCCTTATGGTCAGGACAAGAAAAACAAGGATTGTTTGCAGGCCCCCAGGTCCTACTGGGAGATGCTTTAAAGCTGGAGCTGTTGCCAAGCAAAAATCTCACAGTAAAGCAGCCCTTTGAATGGCTGGGACTGACTTATTCCAGCTTGGGATGGACTCCACTTCCACTGTGCCCACAGCCTGCACACAGAAATTAAATACCTCATACAAGCACCATTTGAAAGTGTATTTTCTGGCTCTGTGTTAGTGGAAGCCATCTTCCTCTTCTGTTCTCAAATGGGTTTACACTAAAGAAGTCTGAGCTCCTCCTGTCTGCAGGAAGGGCGTGACAGACATGTCAATTGGTTTATGATTTGTATATATAAAAACCTATACAGGTATTTGTTCGTATTTATCATGGCTGGGGAACTTTCAGAGGCTGCAGAAGGTTTTCTAAAGCTAGACCACAGAGCTGTTAGGTGTAATAAACACTTTCCCTAAAAATGCATAAAAGCATAAAACCTTTTCTATTCAAAATACTTCCATCCTGATATCGGGATGGGCTTTGAAAAATAATTAAAAAAAAAACATCCACACCTAAAGTGGGCTGTGAAGATTTATCTGCTGATGGCAGGGCACAATGCTGATTCCCATCCCTTAGCCAAACTTGAGCAGATCAGCATCCTGCAGCCCTGCACAAAGCTTCCCCGGTGCCAGTATCAGACCCATGCACCCAGCACTTGCTAAAGCTCCTTGATCCTGAACAGAGCCTAGCTAGTCCCACTCTGCTCCTGAAGCCAGGGTGGGATGTGGGCTGGCTGAGCATCAGTGCTCCTGCCTGCCAGGCTCTTTATGCCTGCAGGGCAGGCACCAAGCATCATCAAAGGGCTGGGAAGCTACTTGTAGAACAGCACTCATTCCAAAAAAAAAAAAAAAAAAGAAGCCTGGGATCATCCCATGCTGATCTGAGAAAAAAATTCAACCAGGGGAAAAAAGGCTGTGAGCAATGCCCAAGCAGTCAGGCTGTGCCATGCCCCTGTGACATGAGGCAAATCCCACCTAAGGGAGGGAGGGAGGCTCACCACTGTGACTGGCACACCGTTTGTCCACTGTCCTGCTCAGCAAAATGGCATAAACATCACCTCTGAGCATGGAACGTTTCAGACACCTATGAAGCAAGCAGGCTGAGGGCTTAAGTGAATTTAATTTTGAAGTATCATCTGCATTACCTGGAGGAATGGAGTACAAGGGGAGCCAGGGCTCATCTTTTCCATGGACAGCGTGGATTCTGCAGTGGGGAGCACAGGGCAGATACATCTGCCAGGAGTAACCAGCTGAAGTGTGGAACAGCTCAGCACTGCAGTCTTCAGGTCCTCACACAGGGGCACAGTAGGGGCCTTTCCCAGCACAGCAGGGAGAGGAGGGGAAGGAAAACACAGCCAGCCACCGATCCCACCAGATCCATGACAAGTTAGTTCAGGGGCCTGAAGCTGGCCAGACTCCCACTGGCTGCCTCCTTCACACCCTCTTCCTCAGCACTGCTTTTTCCAGGAGTGCTCAGCCCCAATGTCCCTTTATTTGCCACAAGTACCAGGTTTCTCTGCTCAGCTCCAAATAAAGGCAGCTGTTTGGCTTCTGGATCACAGCTGCCCCTGAAAGCAACACAGTTGCATTTGCCCACTATTGTGCCCAAGCTTAGGAAGCTGGGCAACAGCCAGTCTCACCAACTGACATCACAGACAATGTCTGACAGAGTTCCAAAAAGCAGTCCAAAAGGAAGCTTCTTTCTGTGGATCTTTCAATTTGAACCCAGCTCTTACATTACCTGCAGAACACCACTTCCTGAGGTTGGTCAGGTGGAGAACATAGCCTGCATCTCAAACCTTCCCCCTTCACCTGCCCTTCCTACTTCCACATTGCCATCTCTGGCATACCCCATTCAGCCACACACTGATGAAGCTGCAGGCAGTCATACTCTCCCAATTTGGATTCCTCCTATAGATTTTTCTTACACAAAGATGTAGAAAATAATCCTTGTATTGAATGTGCTCAAGGCACCAATAGTTCATTGTGTGTCTCTCCTACTCTATTACATACGAATCCATTTTGTAGACCCCAATGTCACTGGGCCACTGCACTTTGTGTCGCTCCTGGGAAACTGAGAAGGGCAGAAATAGGGAAAAGAGAGGACAAAACAGGAAGAATTTTCATTTTCTCCTTTTAATGATTACAGACCAAATTAATACCACCAGAGCAGTAAGCGTGAAGGACATTTCCCAAACACACTGCAGATGTTCTGTGAAATACATCCACCTTCTTTTGGAGAAAAACAAGGTATTCCAACATTTAACCTAGTTGCTTGTAATTTCTTAAACACGAAGAGAGAGTCAGCTTTTCCACATTTCTCTATTTTCTAGTAAAGGACCAAGGAACAGCTACAGTATGAAGGGATATAAGCAGGATTGCCAGAGACCTTTCTTAGCTTTCATACAAAGTTACGGGCAATGGCCAACACTTTGGAGAACTCTCCTTCTCTCTGTCGCAGAATGTAGGGTATCGGTACTTTTATTCTAGTCCCTATTGGATTTCCATTGTCTTCTATGAGGACCACATTGTTGGAATCAAATCTAGGCGTCATTGTTGGGCCAGGCATCTTGTGCCCTACAATTAAAGCCTTCTTCTTTTCTCCTTTGATAGCCAGCAGGATGGTATCTCCGACTTTGCCGACTCCAGTCTTGTTATACACGTGGATGCACTTGGGCGGCCGGTGGTACGGCGTGTTCCCCAAGGAGCTGTTGTCCACCACTCGCACGCGGGTGAGCTTCTGTATCGCCTGGCACGCCCCCGTGACACTAGCAACAGACAGGGAGGAACAGAAGGGAGATCTGCTCAGTGACCCTCGGGGAGCAAGGGCAGACCCAGCCCAGGATCCTGTCGTTACACAAAGCACTCGGAAGGCGCCAGCAACACACACATACCAGATGGGTGACACGTTGACTGCATTCAACGTGCTCACTGAAAGCCAGATGCTACCTGGGGCTTTGCACACTTTGCTCAATGTCAAACATAAACCGACCATCTAGGGACTGAATGGTGGCGTGAGAGTGGCTTGCGTTTACTGGGCTTTGGAGCCACCACAGATGATTCCATTCAGCTTCAACTGACAAGCAAAATGCATGCTTGCTTCTGCTGCAAACATCCTACAGGAAGCTAAGAGTCAAGTCAGGGTGTTTCAGTCTTGTACAAAGACCTCAGCAATAAGGACTTTTCTGGCCAATCTTCTTTTCAGTGAACTCTATGAGGGTCTTGCATCTTATTCTGCTCTCAGTGAGCCCTCTAAGGTCCTACTGTGTCTGTGCTAAGCTGCCAGCAACTACAATCTAACAGATCATCACCTTCCCCACATGGGAGGAACCCAGAGAGATGTAGTCTCTTCTGTATCTTTGTGCTCTGTGGGATTATCAGGAGTGAGAAACAACAGAAATTAACTGCATGATACTAAGTTGTTAGATCTGACTCTGAGAACATTTGGGAACAGAAGGAATGCAGCGAGAAGTAATTCAGCCTCCCTTACAGGAACAGCTATTCTTTTATCCAGTAAGCTTAAATTCAAATGATTTGTTGCTTCTCTTCAAAGGACACCCAAACGCATCACAAAAGCAGGAAAATCCCTTCTACTGCTACATCTGCTTTGCAGAAGGGTACTAGAAATGTGCTGGCCAGATAGCTGCAGGAATGCCAAGCTGCTGTCAGCTGAACTACTCAGCATGTGAAATCAACCCAGCCATTCACCTTGTTTTGCTGAGCAAAAACGTCTACAGTAAATGAAGACCAACGGGGACCATCAGTCCTACTTGAAGACAGAGGACCTGTATTTGCAATGCTGTCTAAAAAAGAGCAGGCCATGCCCTGAGTATCAAAGATGGTGCAGATGGGCATCAGTTGAAGCAGACATGCTTACATGCAGTAAGTAAGACAAGGCTGGCTGGGTCAGTCTGCATGAGTCTAACTGTGCCAGAGGTCTAGTGCTGCTTTCCAAGATTTGTTTCCTGCAGCAGAGGCCTACTCCAGCTTTCCTCTACAAAAGGACACCTCTCTTCTCTCTCAGAAGTCACTCACCTCTGCAAGCAGCCACCCTCTCCCATCCTATCCCCTGGCAGGGACAGTCACATACCACACTCTCTACCCTCTGCTTGCCTGTGGCTGCACAGCAGGGAAAGCAGAAGGAGGCTGGAAAGGGACGAGACTGTTCTCACAGGAAGGAGAAGACCTAGGTGGGACCAAGTCCACAAGGCACCAACAGCAAACAGCTGCAAGTGTGATTGCCCAGGTATGACTAGACAAGAATAACTGCACAAGGAGGACTTTTTCCCCTCCTTTCTTCATTTCTGCCAGTCTTGGAGCAAAACCCCACCAGATCCAAAGCACGCTCACCACGAAGGAAAGGCTTCTCCATTAAGACTGCTGACATCCTGCAGTAGCACTGCTCACCTCTGTGGATTTCACCTTCCTCTTGCTGTTGGCATGTGTGTGTGTGTCCTTTAAGTGTCTCTTGGCCAATGCTCAGATGCAGCCTGTCCTCGATAGATCCTGGGACTATCACACAGCCATCAGCACTGTCTTAATCCCCTCTCTAGACCAGTCATGGGAATGACTATTCTCACTCTTTAAAGTGAAACCCTGACACTTCAAAGAGTTATGTGCTAGATATTCCCCATACCTACACCGAGTGTACTGCGGGATTAGGCACTAAGCTTTGTGCAAGGCATTATAAAATTTGAGGTCCACAAATATAAGAAGCTTTAAATGCCTTGAGCCTGGAAAAAGGACCAGAAAAAAAAAGAACCCAAACCAAAACAGACACTATTAAGGTACAAAGAAATAATTTTTCAGGCTACTTTTGATTGAAATAACTGAAATTATAAACTCTGGAATAATTTTAAACATGTAAACAGCTCTGTATCAGCAAGGGCTGGCTGTTGTTTTGCATTTGGCTGAGAAACACAGGCACTTTCAGCTTCTGCTTGCAGGCCCCTGCATAACCCTCAAAGCCCTAAAAGCCTTCTTATATGCAAATGAAAATGCAGAGTTCAGACCATGTTCAGACTGCCAGGAACCTGCATATGTTGTTGTGTACAGACTCACTTTACAACCTGTGAAGAGACAACTGTGAGACTTTTAAAATTTTATTATACTACACTTTTTGAATTAGAAATACTATCTCTTATGCTTGACCTACTTAACTGTATCTCTTTCCAACAGGAAATTGTCCCAAGAAAACAGGAGCAAAAGTAAGATTTGAAAATTACCTGAATTGTCGCTGGATCACTGTACTGCTTAGATGGGTGAAGGAGAAACCCAGTCGCCTGCTCAAGAGAGCCATTTGGCTTCCAGTCACCCACCCTGTGAAGGAAACAAGACAATAATGAACTCTGGAAAACGGACAGAATTTGTTTTGCTTCCTTTCCCTTAAGTGAATCAGACACTAGTGCCTCAGGACCTCTTTAGATGCTGCGATCCACAGCAGGCTGCAAAGCAGCTCAGCAATGCCTGCCTGAATTCAGGAGATGATATAATTCAGATGCATATCCCCCAAAGTTGGACTTAGCATCACTGCATTGTGGGTTCCTGCACACAGAGGTAGGAGCCCTTCTGCCTGCTCTGTGAACCATGTAACAACAAGCAGGTTAGAGAATTTCAGATGTGAACTAGTTTAGAGGCTGCGGTGACCAGTAAAACGACTGCCGCTACTTGTAAAAGCCACCAGTGTTACCTGTGAAGACAAGCAAAAAACAGAGATACTCCACAGACTGGCATCAGTGTCAAGAACCAGCTTGCTAGACCCAGCACTTAGGGCATGCTCCTTCTTGGCACACACAAGGTGTTCAGCAGCCTGTATTTCGAGACCGGAATCACACCGCTGCCTATTCGCCCTGTGAAGGCTGCCCAGATGAAGCAGTTCCCTGTAAATTGACAGTGCTCACTCAATCCAAACCAAGATATTACCCCAGCTGCAGCAGAGATAGCTTACAAGGGTAACCTCTACCTGAGTTTACCACAGCCTCTTCCCTGACTACATCCGTTCTGTCAGACTGGTGGGGACCAGCTTGCACGTGGCTTATCTGAAGCAGGATCCCCTTGCTAGACATGGGTTAGGAAGCGATGACCCAGTGAGCTATGCCAGCAGATCCAAGTCAAGGGAGGAAACAACATGGACCTAGAGCCTGTCCTCTTTTAGGCCAGCTCAGGTAGAGCTAAGACTTCCCATCTGACTGCAACTACCACTGTGTGACACTGTTTGCTTAGACCTTGGCAGTGTAACCACCACTTACTCTCCTCCTCTCCTTTCTGCAGTAAACATTAAAAATACATTGACCTCTTAAGTCCCTTTGTCAGTTCTGTTGAGCTTAGGGCCAAACTGTAACCACACACTTTAAAGCCATTTTCTTAACTTTTATTTTAAAAACAAATATAACTCTAGCGACAAAAAAAATACCCACAGAGCCTTCCAGCAGATGATGCCACAGCCGTTCTTATTACAACCAAGTAAAGCCCAGGCTAAATCCTCACTCTCTATTGTTTTTATTTTCCCCTAGTATGTTTGCTTACTTGGAGTTGTAGGTAATTTTTAAGGTTTCTGTTGTCCTACAGAGCACGTGATACCTGACAGGAAGATAAGAAGCACTGGAGATGTTTGCTCCAGCAATTTTGTAGCACACGATAGGTGACAAACCATCTCACCTGTCTTACAGGCAAGTCTGGGAGAGAATAGCAGCAGTCAAAGTTTACATTTATTTATTAAGTCACTTTTCAGTGGAATAGATGATCTCCAAATGAATTCAGAACTTCCCTTCAAACGTTGCCTGCACTGTCCCCTCTCTGAAATGAGACTCCAAGGCTGTGGTTGTGCCACAGCTCCTTACCTAGCTGTGTGATCCTAACAAAAACAAGGCCCTGCGGTATGTACAGGGCTGCTGGCAATCAAGGTCCAATCACCTGGACCTTGCTGGTGCTGCTAGAATTCCTGAGTCCCACTACACTGCCTTGCTGGCAGGGAGGGCAGCCCGTGTCCTGTTCCGTGCTCAGGTGTACTGCTTCCCCATGTGAAGCTCAAACCCAGTGGGTACTATTGCTCCTACTTCCTCCAGAATCACACCGAGGTTTTGGATCCCTCTAGAAAACTCACACAAGCAGCAGGAGCAAGTTGGCTTCTCTGCTGTCTTTGATGGATGCTTCCTGGGGAGACCAACTGCCACTGTCAACCCTGTCTCTGCTCCCCTGGCAGGCGTGGTGGCCTCGGGGGCAGCAGAGAAGGGGTCTGCTCATCCTCACCACTACGTAAGACCGACAGGAGAGGTCTGCTGGTTCCTGGCAGGGCAGGCGCAGCGCAGGCTCTGCCTGCTGTCAGAAGGTCAGCAACGTCAGGCCCAGCAAAGCTAGATGTGCTCAAGGCCGCATGTCAGAGTCCTAAAGCACTGCCTGAACTCTGAACTCACTCCCCACTCCTGGGAGGAGTCACACTTTGTTTCTACCCTGTGGCAGCAGTGAAGGTCTGAAGTTACAGAACTACCAGCAGGAGCATCAACAGCATTAATTGTCCAAGGACTGTTTATTTTTCCAGATGAGTCAGTACCCCCTTCTTTGCTGGGAGTTATTTCTCAGCACATTAAGATGTGTCACAAGGTAAGAAACTTTGTATGATTGATTGTTTGCTATGAAGCATCCTGTTAGGAACTGAGTAAACATGGGGGATGCTTCCAATGAGCAGTAAGGCCCGGGGTGGAGGGAAGAGAAGAATGCAGCTGTGGCATGAAGTACAGTATTAAGGGTGCAAGTGGGTTCACAAAGAGCGAATCACATGTTCAGTTATTGTAACATGTCAGCTTCCCTTCCAGAAATGAACAGCCAATTGTTTGGGTCTGTCTCCAGGTGCTCCTCAGCCAGACCCAGCCTCAACTTGCTCCCTCTGCAGCGGTGACCTTGGTCTCCTCTGCCCTCAGTGTTCCCCTCAGTGGAGTGGCTCACTACTTAAGCTCCAACGTTCTGCTCCGGAAACCACTCACTCTGTCGTGATGGGTGCTGCTGCACAAACACTCCCAGTGGGTGCCAGAGTTGAAGAGCCACTATAAAATGATGACAGCCATCAGCCCCAGGGCACCCAGCACCTCTCTTCTCCCCAGCACTGATGTAACCTTACACCAGTAAACCTTAAAAAGGCTCAGGGGAGGCTGCACTTAGCACAGGCATGGGGAACACACGTGATCCAAGTTTGCTTATGAAGGTGGCTCTCCCCAGGTCATCAGGTTCCAGTGCTTGGAGGTGTACACCCACAACCCTCAAGCACAAGAAAATTTGCAGGAATTCCCAGAAGTTCACTGTTGGTATTGCCCAACAGATACCAGAGTGCACCCTACAATACTCCGCGAGGGCAAAATGCCACCGCTGCTTAGTACTTAGTCACTAATACACTCCTGACCAAGGAATTACCTAGGAAAGGATTTTTGGAGGTCTTCTAGTCCAGCCTCCTCAAGCAGGATTCATTTCCAAGTTGTTCATTCTAAGCAAGAGCAGTACTTAAACAGATGCTGTCCTAAAATGAAAGGCCCAACAGAAAGACAACTACTGATATAATGTCAGCCACACGTAGCTGCACCAAAGGAGCAATGAAGAGCCATGCAGACAAACATCTTCCCAGTTCCTACCCTGCTGCCCCTAAATTCCAGCAGCGGCTCTATCTCATGGTTACAGAGACTCATTTCTTAAAACCAGAACCCTAGAGACGCTCTGCTTCTCTCCACTCCACATACCAGTTAAAAGTTAGGACAGACTTCTGACAGAGTATGGAGTGGGATTCAGAAAGCAGGAAGGAGTTTATTAATCAAATATTCACTAAAATAACCCAATTTCTGCTTCTCTGAGCACACAGTAACCTGCTGCAGCAAACACTCCCTTTTCGAGGGCCCTTCAGCCTTACCCCATTCAGTGCAACACACCGACATCAAATTCCAGCACTGCACAACACAAACCCTCCAGCAGGTACAAACCTCTGGAAGTTATTTACCCATGGCACCATTTTCAAGTGTCGTACTAAAGCCACCACCCACACGGGTTCTCCTTGAGACTAAAGGACTAGCTTATATTTACTGCAATCTTGAGTGGTTTTTGAATGAAGGAATTCTGGAAAATTTCATCCCATCTAACAGAAGCAGGCCACACAGCCTATTTTTGTCAAACACATGCAAACATACGAGTAGGCCACCGCAGGGAGCCGATACACAGCAAGGACATCTTCCAGATGAGGATGACAGGCCTGCATGCTCACTTTGAACCAACATCAGGGCACACAGTACCAAGAAAGGAAGCCCTGTGCCCCTCTAACACTCATTTCCATCACCTCCCCTATGCCGGCTCTAGCATTCATGTGAATCAGTCAGTTTTCAGCTGGATCAGTTCCTTGAGCCAACTCACCCCACAGCTGCACGAATGCGGGTGCGAGGGAATGTGGCAAAACACAAAATGGGGACGTCTTTCACTGCCAACCCAGACTTGCACCGTGACAGTATCTCCAGAGGAACACTGGGAGATTTGCACAAGAAAAGGATTCCTTTCATTTCAGCAAAAATACTGATGTGCTTCACAAGAAGGGTCTGTATGAATCTGCACTATTAAGGGAGCCATGGGAACACTTAAAAGGTCTGCAGCTGAACACTCAAGAGGCTGGTGCTCCTGACCCAAGTTTTTATCAGTGGTGTACACCCTCAAAAACCAGTCAAGGTGCTGTTCTTACCCTGCCTGCATCCTAGAGCAAACATACTTTTAAATAGCACTGTTACCTAGCAATCCTGTATTGCTTTCCTTTTTAATCACAAGGTTTGGAAAAGACACCTGCTCCCTGTATGCCCAAGGTCTGTAGTTCCACAAGCTTTCAGATATTTTTTTCCTTCTCTCTGCTAGTAACTTATCCACACCAGCAGGCCCCAGGGAAAAGCAAGGGATGTTTGAAGGGAAACGCTGAGGCCTACTACCCAAAGTCTGCTGTCAAATATACAAAATAAAACAGGGAGAACAATTCTTCACTTTAAGAGTAGTAACCCGATCTGCACAGCCAAACAGTGGGAGCCAACACCCCCTTTATTCTTCAAAGAGACCAAAATAGGCATGCTCTGGCCACCACAAAGATTTGTACTGCATCTGTCATCCATCATTAAAACGCAGGAAATAAATCCAAGACAATATGCACGATGCAAATACCTAAGCCCCTACTCCACTGCTGCAGGTTTATTTATAGCCCGTCTGCCAGGGTGAGCTACAAAAGGCAACTGTGAACTACGGGACTCGATCCATTCACAGCTCTCCTCATAAAGGAAAGGATGTGATTAAGGGCTTGTGTGCGTTAAAAATACACAAGATATTCATTACCAACACATAATTGGTTTTACGTTAATGACAGCCAGAAAGGCCAGGATTCACAAAGAGGAATTAAGTCTCTTCGAATTCCGTTTATGAATAGGATTAGCTATTAAACAGGGTATTTACTGACCCAAGTTACCAACAGAAACTCATTACAGGTACAGCTGTTAACAATTCTGAAGCGAAACACGCTAACCTCATTTTCCAGATCACAATCAGGAAAGGCAGATAAAAAGAGCTGAATGTCTTTAATAGAAAACGTACTTTTGGCATTTCAAGTATCCAGAAGTCCCAGCTGTAAGGTACTCCTATTGTTCTAGCATCCAGGCACCAGAAACCATTCTATACATTCCTATTCACAGCACTAAAACAGGCAGGGATTATTTCCAGTGCACCAACAGGAAATTAAGCTACAGAGAGGACAACTTCCTATGTGAGGGCAATGGAAAGGAGCAGCAGAGTAGGTACCTAATGCCAGAAGTCCTGCTCTGATACGGTCTGTGGGGCTGGAGGCGAAGGCCAGTGAGGGCCCTCCCTGTCTCTGCCTTCTGGAGTTACACGTTAATTCAGAAAACTGCCCACACTCATAACAATGCTCCTACCACCTCTCAGATGTGTCTTACTACTTTTAACTGTATCGAGGTCTCTGGAACAGGACAATAGGTGGCAAGCCACAAGAGCAGATTATGTTCCCAGCCCTGACCTGGATGACTAGGTCCCAACCAGCAAGGTGTGACCACAAACCAGATAGCAGTGAGTGCAATGGGGGGAGCTGTGGCAGAGTGGACAGAAAAAAAAGAGAAGGTGGGGAGCTGTGGCTCAATCATAAAAGAAAGTCAGGAATCACTGGCCTAGGCTAGTTTTTGACAGAACAGAGAATGATAGTGGCTCCAAGCCTTCCTGATAAAGCTAAATCAAAAAAAGGATGCTTAATACAGGCAGAATTCAGGCTTAACAGAAACCTGACCAGGAGACAAAAGGCACACTCATGCCACAAGGCAGCACAGAGCTACCTGCTGGAACAAGCCTTGCTTCTCACTCGAAAGCTTCCCTTAACTCAGCTTCTCTCCTGCTAAACAAGACCCTCCCAGGCAAACGTGGAGAACTCTTGAAGCAGGCAAATGACCATAGGTCAGATGAACACACGCCCTGCTTCTAAAAAAGCTGTCTGCCCGTCTTTTACTACAAGAAGTAAATCTTTCTGCTTCGAAGAAACCTGTCACGCTGTCTTCTTCCTCAAATCGCCTCCCCTTACTCACTGGACCTCCAAAGGACTTTTCTGGAGAATAACCAGCAATGCACAGCCTAGTGCCCGCACTTCCTGAGTCCCCGTGACACACACGGCTAAATGCCGCGCTTGTCAGGACACAGGAATTTCGGCCCAACTTAGCTGCATGACTTACTCCTACCCGCACACGCCTCAGCCCGGCAGCGCCGCTACCGCAGTTCTGCAGCAACAAGCACACACGTGCGAGGGTATCTGAACGCGCTCCGTGCTCTGCTGCCGCCCCAGGCCGGCCTGCCAGGGCGTGGGCAGGAGCCCAAGGGGAGCAGAGGCTGCTGCCCGCTGCAGGGGCGGCTCAGCCCGTGCGCAGGG
>NW_008604449.1:15038-16053 GCF_000691845.1 Merops nubicus | reverse complement strand
AGCGCTGCCGCCTGTGCCAGGAGCCGAGGGAGACCGGGCTGTGAGCTGAATGCACAAAACGGGCAAAATTTCCACTGGGCTGTGGCTGAGTTAGGATCTGAAATCAGAGCAACCGCATCTAATGCCTGGCCTCAGCCCCGGCCCTGGGAGCTGCAAGAGGAGCTTGAACCGGGCACCTGTGTCCAGCTCCGGGCGCTCCCCCCGGAGCGTACCCCCCGTTCCCATCCCTTACTGATGGACACAGCAAACGCCTGCAGAGCTCTGCCACAGACCCACGGGCACTGTGCTGTGGCTGAATCCCGAGTGAGACCGAGTGTATGTAGCCTATAGCATGGGTCGTGCTGCTGGTGCCTGGAGATGGGAATTGTCTGGGGAGGAAAAGAAACAGCAACATCAGAGCTGTGAAGGAGAAAGCAGGAGGTGTTAGAGGGGGGTTAGCGACCTCCCAGGGCTGGCGTCCCAAACCTTGTTTGTTCTTTTCCGACTTGGAGGTTAAGCATGACAGTAAAAACCTGGCAACAGCCAAGACACATTGCCTCTTAAAGAGGTAAGATAGCACTGATCTGAGCAGCAGTGCCCTGCATGCCTGCAAGGCAGAAGCTCTCAAGGAATTCAGTGGGATCTGGGGGCTTTATGAGGTACAGAAAAGGCTCCACCAAGGTGCTGCAAGTCCCTGGTCCCAGCCTGACGCTGCCACCGCTGTTGCTCAGCCAGAATATGTCTCTGTCCCATCTTTGTCTGTTGTGCTGGAGGCTGCTGATGTCTCAGGGTACAACCCCCCAGCTGTGGAAAGCGGGTGATGGGAGAGGATCTGCTGCTGGAAAACTCATTTATTGCTGGACCTTTCCATGAATGCTGGAGCCCAGCAGCCTGTGTGCAGGACCGGGCACAGTGGGCACTCGGGGCAGGGCTTGCCCTCCCAAGTACCACCCAGCAGAAGTCGCTGCACCCCCATCACCAGGGCACCTGTGACCCGTCCCCGCTCCGCTTTGTGGCACCCCTGGGCAGCGGGTGC
>NW_008604449.1:2346-14887 GCF_000691845.1 Merops nubicus | reverse complement strand
CGGAGAGCCACTGGTTGCTCTAGAGGCAGGTCTTCGTGCCACAGGTGAGCTCAGGGCAGGTCCTGCCAGGCTGGCACACCGACAAAGCCGTGAAGCCGGCGGAGGTTGTGAAAGGGGCCAAGGCCAGGGCGGCTCTTTCGGTCTGTGCTTCGCGCCGGGCGCTCAGAGGAAGAACTTGTTCGACCGCTTGTTGCCCACGCCGGAGCCCCGGGCTGGTGCAGGCCACCCTCCGCCCCACCTTCCTCAGCCTTTTGGCAGCGGGGAGCTTATAAGTGTCGCCTGACAAGTCCAAGAGAGGCAAAGGACCTGGGCAGCTGTGCAGGCAGGAGGACGAGGAGCCGCAGACACCCAGCCCAGCCGAGCCGGCGACGCCGGGGCTGGACCCGGAGCTGGGCCGGCTGTGCCAAGGCTGGGGAGCACCAGCTCTGCCCCTCCTGGAGGAACCATCGCCTCGGCTCAGCAGGGTAAGAGACACAACCCCGAGCCTGCTCCATGGCTGGAATGCGGCAGTGATGTGCCAAGCCCAGGGATCCTGGTGACCGACAGCAGGCAGCACCTCGCCAGGGACACCCTGGGGCGGTCCCTGCCCTGCCCCGGCCACACCAGGGCTGCCACTCGCCTCCTGTCCTGCTCCCAAAGCCAGGCTGGGCCTGGGTGAGGGGAGGAGGAGGAAACGAGGAGGAAACTGCATTAATTCAACTACCTGACCAATCTCCTCCTATGGACTTTATCCTGCCCCTTCTGCTAAAGGGCAGCAGCCTGGCACCACGGGGCATCCCCGACATGCTGCCAGCCGCCATTCCCAGTGAGGGCGTGGGGAGGGCAGCGCCTGTGCCGGGAAGTCAGCCTTCCTCAGGAGAGACCCAGCACGCTCTGCACCCGGGCTCGAGCTCTTGCTGTGGTGGAGGAGGAAAATCCCACCGTCGCTGGAGCAGTTCACATGTCCTCACATCCCGATGGCTCATCACGGGCACGGTTCTGGCAGCAGCTTCTCATCCAGGCCAGTCCCACACTGGGACCTGAACACTGTCATCACTGGCTGTGCCATGTCCTGGTCCCTTCCTCCGGCTATTTCAGCTACTTACACCTCCTCTCTACAGCTTCCATTTCTTTGCCAGTTAGAAAATGACCCACTGCACAGGGAATCCACCCAACCCATGGCTGGCCAGTCTGCTGGCAGCATCTCCACGTCACAGCAAGGGTACAGTGGGCAAAGGCACACGCCAGAGAGAAGAGGCTTCTGCACAGCTCCGCAGCCGGAGCCACAGGGCCGACAACACCAGAATTAGTCAAGAAACACTCAACGCCTTCACGGTGCTGCCACATCCCCTCCTAACCATGCAACCCGTTTTTTAGCAGATATATGCAGCAAGACCAAGCAGCAGTCAGCCTACAGAAGCGACGATGGAGAGCAGCAGCAGCACTCCCTCCCCCGTGACCCCGCCGTGGGACGCCTTTCCCCAGCAGACGCTGGAGTCCGTCGACATCGCTGTCCTGGTGCTGTACTTCGTGTTTGTCCTCGTGGTTGGGCTGTGGGTAAGCAAATGCCATTAAAAGTTTTTGTATGTGCCCCGTTTTACTGAAAAATACATCTGGTTTGGCTTCAAATTATTTTATTTTGGCTCAAATCAGGCTGCACTTCACTGGACTCAGCTGAACAAGTGGGAAGCTGGAGATTACAGGTCCTTTTCCTCACTTCAGCCTGGGGAAGTGTCCTCGCTCTCCAGAGGAGAGCTGTTCAGATCTAGTGTTTGCCAAAGTTTGGAGAACCCTTATATGGAAGAGGTCATCTAAGTCCAAAGCATTGCTAATAATAATGTTTTGTGAATCCAGGAAGGAATTGTTGTCCTATAAATCACCTGTGCTTGTCCACAGTGGTCTCAAGAGCAGATTCCGTAGATTAAAAATACTGTTTATACACAATGAAGGCCGAAGGACATCCTTTTGGCATGGCTTTTGTCATACAGACCCCACACTCTGGCTGTTGCAAGGCAGAGGTGAATAGCTGCTCCCTTCAAAGGCGCTGCATAACTCTCACGGTATCGCACGAAACCATCTGAAACCTCTGAGGAGCAGGAGCCAGCGAGTGACCGGTGCCATGCCCAGCCCTCCTCCTGGCTCTGCATAGTAACCAGGGAGGTCTGCAGTTCTTGTCCAAATTTGCTTGCCTTCCTTGAGGATCTGGAGGGGTTTCATTCGCTCAGGACAGGAAGCATTTAATCAGGATGCTGAGATGATAGGAAACTGTGAATGTGGCTCACGGCACTGGCTGGTCCCTCCCCTCATCCGCTGCTCTCTGGTCGCCCAGGATTTCCCAGGGGTCCTTCCAGAAACCCTTTGCTTTCATCTGATGACAGCAGAGAGTCTCCCACTGGGGAAATCACTTGGTGATGCTCCGAGCAGCCACTGAAGTGACCCCTGAAACCTGTGTTCTGCTTTTCTGCTTCCCCAGTCCATGTGGAAGACACAGCGCAGCACTGTGAAAGGCTACTTCCTAGCTGGAGGACAGATGGTTTGGTGGCCTGTAAGTATCATTACTGTCACACTGCTGATGCCCCAGGCTACAGCAAGACTGAAACGTGTTTCTGTCCAGGTGGAACTTATTTCTCCAAAAAGAAAAAAAAAAAACCAAACAAACAATCAAAAGCCTTCCATGTTTTGCAAAGACCTAGTTATAAGAGTGGCTTTTTCTCCCACATTTGAGGTTGGGGAAGTGGAGCTGCTGCAGGACACCTGCCCCAGCCCTGCACCCCACGAGAGCCAGCTCACTAGCTTGCACAGCCTGTCTGGTTCTGCATGTTTTGGTGTGGAGATTTCCAGAATTAACTGGGTGGTCCTCATGTCGAGCCAGTCTGCTGGGTGGGATGTTTCATTTGGGCTGGGCTGGTGAATCAGTGGGTACTAATACAAGAACCTGATGACTTGATATGTCTGTTTGCTCCCCCACCTTCTGCTCTGCTCCCCACAAGAGACTAAATGCTGGTTTGGAAGCAGGATGGTCCCAAACATGCCCAAAAATGAGAGATAGGCAGCAAATGATGAAAGAACACATAGGCAAAAGGAAAAGGTGGCAGAGGGTGACAAGGATTTCATGTCCTGCATAGTCATGAGTTGGGGAAGAGCCTCTCTGTGTTCTCACCAGGCTGAGACCAGTGCCTGGTGCCAGACCACACCCAGTCTCCTCTCTGTCTCCAGGTGGGTGCATCCCTGTTTGCCAGCAATGTTGGAAGTGGCCACTTCATTGGGCTGGCTGGGTCGGGAGCTGCCTCGGGAATCGCTGCAACAGCCTACGAGTGGAACGTGAGTGTGGCACACAGGAGGGCACGGGCTGGCAGCTCCAAAGGCTCTGACTCCTGCTGCATGGGCTGGAAGTGCCCCCCAGCTGCTGGGGGTTTGAGGCCCCTGAGGGACAGCCCAGTCCCCGTGTCCCCACTGATCCACCCGCTGCCAGCCCCAGCCAGGACCTCTGACCTCCCTTCCCGTTTGCTTTGCAGGGGATGTTTTGTGTGTTGGTGCTGGCCTGGCTGTTCCTGCCCATCTACATTGCAGCAGGGGTAAGTAGAGGGGGTGTTGTGTCCATCAGAGGTTTGCTGGTGTTCACACCAGCTGTTGGCTCACAGGCTCCACAACTCCTGCTGCTCTGAGCTGCTGCTGGAGGCAGAGCATGAGCCACAGTGCTCTGGGTTGCTGCTGTGGCCCGGGCGAAAGGGGAGGAGAGCTGCTGCCTGGGGACAGCACTGAGGGGTGGGCTGGGGGGTCAGAGAAGCCCCCCACCCCTGCAATGGAGCAGAGCTGCTCCACCTCCCGAGGGGATGGATGGGTATCACAGCTTATAGTGAGCCTCGTGCCAGTTACAGCCAAGTCAGTGCTCGTTAGGCACTGTGCTGGCCTAAGGAGGCAGCTGAGAACCAAATACCAGCACAGTGCACCCAGCAGAGCCCTTCTGGCCTCCTCCCAGTGCAAACCACCCACAGCAGCTCATGGGAGCGACCGTGTACCTCCTGCTCTGACCGTACGTCTTCCACCTAGGTTACTACCATGCCAGAGTACTTGCAGAGACGTTTTGGAGGTAAAAGAATTCAGATGTTCCTGGCGATTCTCTACTTGTTCATCTATATCTTCACCAAAATATCAGTAAGTAAAATAAAAAAGGAAACAGAGTGAATTTGGAAACGTGTGCTGATCAGCGAGGCTGAGGATGCCACTGCTGGCCCTTCCCTGTACCAGCAGAAAAGGGTGTCTTATCAAATACCCAAGGAAGATAGACCATAGTCGTTTTGAGAACCTACACAAACAGAGTAAATTCTTCTTTTTTTCCCTATTAAGCATCTGAAAGTTCGTTACAGTAGGAGGGAGAGTGAGGTGTCACTGCCCTGAGCCACAGTTCATTGAAAAGTGGAGTTGTGAGCGTGGCTGCCTTTGCTGTGGGGTTTGTACACCTGGCAGCTCACCCAGTTTCTGCCCGTTGCATATTTACTGCCTGCAAAGACACTGCGTGCTGCTGTGTGCAGGATGAGTAAGAACGTAGGAGGTGGTGTGTGTCTAGGTGAGATGGGGCTCTGAGGTCCTGTGCCTGCGTGGTGTGGTGCCCTGAATAAATAACTGAATCAGCCCTTGCGCAACGCCGCCGGGCTGTTTGTTAACCGTGCAGCAGCCCGTGAATCTGGGAGAGCAGACAAGCCCCTGCTGGTGTTTTTCCTCTGTGTCCAGGGCCAAAGTGGGATGTGGTGTCTGAAGCAGGACTGTGTGTCCCCTCTGAGATGCTAGTCGTGGGGTTCAGGTGGCACCAGAGCTGGGCTCTGGTTGTCCTGTAGGAAAAACGAACTGTTTGATGGAGTTCTCAGATAATACAAGTCCTGCATGCAGGATGGGTTTAGATCTGCCTGTTGTCCCGTGATCTGCAGTTTGCCTATCCCAAAGCACTCCCAAAACACAGCGTTTCCATGTAGCTGCAGAGCCAGTTGGGTCCCAGCCCCGAGGACACTCCTCCTCATTCTCTGGACACTCTTCCTCATTCCCTCGCTGTCACGGTGGCAGCAGGGAGGAATTCTCCCTACGGCAAAGTGGTGCTGGGGCTGGTGGCCAGCAGAGGCCCCCGGGGGGGTCTGCACCTCAGGTGCTTGGGTGCCCAGCCAGCACAGCTCTCCCCACCCAGCTCACTGGAGATAAGCTCACCCCACCCAAATGCCTATTTCATAGAGCTGTGCATGCTCCCCTGTCTTGGTACAGCTCCATCACCACCCCTCCTGTCACCACTAATAACAAACTATCTAAATGCTGGTCCCAATGCACAGGAGCTGGGGCTGCAGAGGGATGTGCCAGGTGGAGAAGACACTGTGGGGAGCTGGGGAGTCACGAGCAGCTACGAACCAGGCTGATCCCACTAAAGGACCCAGCTTGGCCAGCCAGATGTTGACATTCTGTGGCACTGGCAGCTTTGAGGGGCTGGGGAATGTCACCAGTGTCCCTTCCTCTAGGTCGATATGTACGCCGGGGCCCTCTTCATCCAGCAAGCCCTGCACTGGGACCTCTACATCGCGGTGGCCGGTCTGCTGGCCATCACCGCCGTCTACACCGTGGCAGGTACGTGCCTCAGCTTCAGCTGGTGCCACAGGTGCTGCTCAGCCAGCCCAGCGTGGCCATGCAGTGCCCCACACACCCTCGTGCTCCTGACAGCAGCCCTGCATTTCCCAAACAATCTGGGTTGGCCATGAGTATGGCTAACGGGGTGGGGAGCAACTAATAACTCCTCTGTTAAGAAAAAGTTACCAGGTAAGAGTAAATGAACCCCTCCCCTCTTACACAGCCATCCCCGATTGGGGTGTGAGTGGGTTCTGCTTTAAGGAGAAGCTATGCTCCAGGCATTTGCACAACAGGATTTTCCTCTGGGCTTTTTGGAGGTATGAGGGATTTACATAACAATGAGCCGTGTAATGGGGAAAGCATTGTCAATCTTGGATGCCCTTTCAGGGCTTGTGAGCGGCCAAGTGGAAAGACGCCATGCACGGGGTAAGCAGCAAATCCCAAAGACATAAAGGTTGCTCCTTTCCCAGTGCTCACCCCTAATGATTTTGCTCATAAAGATCTCTCTTTGTTTGTTTTTTTTTTTTTTTTTCCTCCTCCTTATTCAGCCTGAGCTTTGTTCTGGGGCTTTTCCATGGATTTCCCGTAGAAGTACTTATACTGGACTTTGGCTTTTTAGTGACAAAATGATGACTCACTGGGATTCAAAACAGGAGAAATTTCGGCCCAAGTGTCACGCACAGGAGCTGGCCAAAGTGCCCCCGACAGGGCCAGAACGTGCCAGCCCCTGGGGCAGGGGGCTCAGCACACCCCTGGGCAGAGGCTGCTGCAGGGGGTGAGATGCTCTGACCAAACCAAGCCCACTCCCCACCGCCTGCTGCTTCTCTGCTCTCCTAGGTGGCCTGGCAGCGGTGATATACACGGACGCCCTGCAGACCCTCATCATGCTGATCGGGGCTGTGACTCTCATGGTCTTCAGTGAGTGTTTCCTTGGGGTTTTGTTGCTAAAACTATGGTAGAGGCTTCACCAAGCACTGCAGACAAGCTGGAGCATCTCAGCCGATCACTCTGTTGATGCTCTGGGAACTGCCTCTATGTTCTCCTGCTCAACACATGCTCAGGCAAATCATCTTACGTGGTGAGAACCCGTGGGTACTCCCCGAGAAACAGCTCTCTGAAGCAGTTTTGTGGGGACAAAGCCCCTTCTGTAGCCAGCAGATTTAGTGTTACACTATCCCCCAGCCCAGTGCTACAGTCCATAGCTTCTGATGGTCAAAGAATCCTCACAGGGATCACCCACAGCAAGCTAGAGACTGACAACCACAGTGCTGACCCGGGGAGATGTGATAACTGCTTCTCATCACCTCTTTTAGGCTTCATTGAAGTTGGTGGTCTTGAAGGTCTGCAGACAAAATACTTCAGTGCCATTCCCAGCAGCCACAAGGAGAACAGCAGCTGTGGCTTGCCCAGGGAAGATGCCTTTCACATTTTCCGAGACCCCATTAACTCCGACCTGCCCTGGCCGGGGGTGCTGGTGGGAATGACCATCCCCTCCCTCTGGTACTGGTGCACAGATCAGGTGAGTTGCTGCTTCTGTCTGTCTTTGGTGTGAGGAACAGGTTATTGGTGGTTTGAATCTGATTTCAAACCTAGGGTTTGCAACATAGCCTGGACTACTGGTTTATTACTGCTGGTGGAAACCAGTCAAATCTGATGGTTTCAATCCTAAAGCTGCAAAACTTGATATGGACAACTAAATTTTGGGAATCGTTTCAACATAAAAAGGGGTAAGAAAGTGTTTGTGAGTTAATCCAAGACTATAAAGGTGGGTTTTGTTTGTTGTTGTTTTTTAACTTAAGCCTTTCCTTTTTTGTGAACCACTCCTTTAACCTCCCAGGGGTCTGATGACCATCCCTCCCAGCACAGCATCAGAGACAGCAGGACTGCAGCCCTAAGCAGTCTTCTGATGTTCCTGCAGTGCTCCTTTGTTTAACTCACTTTGCTCGTTCTGGACTCTGTCCTGCTCTGACTGGAGGGCTGCTGACCTGGCCAGGCTCAGCCATCAGCTCAGGGCAGTCCCCAGCAAAAGAAGAGCAGAAAGTTCTAAGCCTGAGTAGTTAAGGAGCAGATTTTTGCTGTCCTGCAGAAGCAGGGCTCAGGTTTGGTGACATCCAGATCTGTGTTTCTGGAAGGTATTCAGGATCTGAAGGGAGAATTATAAAGCTACAACCAAGCTCTCTGTCCACTCTTCTAAGGTTTCAGTAGTTTTGAGGAGGATAAAGCAATCAGTCTCACACCACCCACAGCTACCTTGTCTCTGCTGACAGCAGGCCAAATGCATTTTTTAATTTCTAGGTCATTGTTCAGAGGTCTCTTGCTGCTAAAAACCTCTCTCATGCCAAAGGAGGTTCTTTGATGACATCCTACTTGAAAATTTTGCCCCTCTTTATGATGGTGATGCCAGGCATGATCAGCAGGGTCCTCTTCCCAGGTAAGTGCTGAAGGAGAGATCTGTTCCCCCTATTACTACTGGTTGTGCCTCTTCTGAGCCAGAACAGCCTTCACCAAACAAGTTAAGAGATTACAATGCATAAGATGCCCAAAGCATGAAGAATTTCCCTCCCAGTTCCAAGCAGGAGAAGGCTGTGGGACAGCAGAGCCCAGGCTCAGGCTGCACAGGGGGCTGCTCCGTGTGCTAGAGCAGTCGGGTGTGTCCTGAGGAGAGCCCTTGTGCTGGGCTGCTCTGAGCTGGGTGCCTGGGGCTGCTCTGAGCTGGGTGCCTGGGGCTGCTCTGAGCTGGGTCCCTGGGGCTGCTCTGCCCCTCAGCCACACGTGTGGGCTCCTCCAGCACCCACTGTGCTGTTCCTCCTGCCACTCAAGTTCGAGGCGCTCGTAGGAAGCCCCACAGACCACCCTGAATGTCACAAACTGCTCGTGGGGTGGGAAGGTGTGGATGTGGGTCCGTGAGGAGCTGTGCCAGAGGAGGGCAGAGCTCTAGTCCTCAAGTAAGCAATGTTCCTGGAGAAGAATCAGACATTCCAGGCAGGTCAGCTGCCCAGATTGAATCTTTTGCATGGAAGGAAAAAAAAGTGAAAACAGGGAAGCCCAGTGCTGCCTTTCTCAACACCTTGAGACAGCCCTCTGTCATTTCTGAGAGCTTTCCAGGCTCTCCAGTACTTCACTTAGAAAGCAGTTCACAACATTCAGCAGACTAACTTGGTTAGACATGTTGGTTTATCACGGCTACAGAAACTGCCTCTCACTCCTCCCTTTCTTACCTCAGATCTGGTGGCTTGTGCAGATGCGAAAATTTGCCAAAAAATCTGTGGCAACCCATCTGGCTGTTCTGATATTGCTTATCCTAAGCTGGTCCTAGAACTTCTGCCTGTAGGTAAGGAGCTTGGCGATGGTGCTGGCACTGGTGGGTATGGTAAGCACCAGCCAGAAGGTGCCCAGGGGGGAAGTTCAGAGAGGAACCACCCTGCAGCTATAATTTCAGTGAGGTTTATGTTGGGCCCGGAGAGGCAGTGGCAAGGCAGAGCATGTAACAGGAGAGACGGGTGATGATCCAGTATCCAGAGGTCTAATTCAGTCAGATTTGAATAAGAGCTCAAGTGCAGACATCTAACAATGAGAACCAACAGTTAACACCTCCCTGCTGCTGCCATCTTAGAATTGGGGCTAAAAACAGTTTAAAAAGTCTGTCGTGGTTCAAAGAAGAATTCAAGGACATTCTGCAGTGGGGTTATTGGGGTTCCTCAGGGGGGCTGTACTTCTCCTTCTGTTTCCAGGACTCAGGGGCCTGATGATGTCAGTGATGATAGCAGCTCTCATGTCCTCCCTGACTTCCATCTTTAATAGTGCCAGCACCATTTTCACCATGGACCTCTGGAAACACTTCCGCCCTCGTTGCTCTGAGTGGGAACTCATGATCGTTGGCAGGTATGGAGAACAGGGACGTGGATATTGTGTCAGAGCCTGAGTGCTGGAGACACATCTCAGCACCCTGCACCCTGCCACCCTGTACAGAGGTAGTGTCCTCACGCTGCACAGCTTTGGTGGAGGACCAGAATGGAGGCCTTGTGGTTATGGGACATCTCAGTTGGAGTCTTGCAAGCCAAGCAATTGGAAAAGAGTGGCCTGAGCAGACAATAACAACATCTCTTTCTTGCACAGGGTCTTTGTGCTGCTGCTCACCGTGGTCTCCATCCTGTGGATCCCACTGGTACAGGCTGGCCAGGGAGGCCAGCTCTTCATTTACATCCAGTCGATCAGCTCCTACCTGCAGCCCCCCGTGGCAATGGTGTTTATACTGGGTTGCTTCTGGAAAAGAGCAAATGAAAAGGTAGCAGCTCTGCTGTGCTCTGCACGCCCACCTCTGTGGCCTCTCTGTCCTCACAAGAGTCCTGCAGTTCAAAGCTCCACCCCAGGCTGCAGTCCCACCACCTCTGGTAGTGTTTGGGAGAATAAATGCACCCCAGACCTCTGCACAAAGTGACCATCACAAATACAGGAGGCAGCAACTCCTGCTGATATTCAGAGATTCCACTGACACTTCATAGAATCACAGACTGGTTTGGGTTGGAAGGGACTTTAAAAGGGCATCTGGTCCAACCCCCCTGCAGTAAGCAGGGACAACTGCAACTAAAGCAGGTTCAGGAGCAGTGAGACAACAGCATCACCCCATTGCAGAGTGTCCTTCACAAATCTTGAAGCCTGCTAGGGACTTACTAGCCATGAGCTTATTTAACACATGGGCTTGTATTATCTGCATCGGGGGGCTACAGAAGGCACAGGGAACCCCGAGCATGAAGGAGCCAGACCAAATGGCATCAGGAGTCCTAAACCTCCTGTTTCTCCACAAAGACTGGTGCTGGATAAAGTTTTCCCAAACCAGGCTTCAGTTAGGTGGAGAGCAGTTGTTAATGCAGCCATTAGGACACAAATATCACTCTTCAAAGCATTAGTGGAGTGAAGCCCTTCCCACTCCTACAACTCCCTGACAGGAGATTGGAGCCAGGTGGGGATCGGGCTCTGCTCCCAAGGAACAAGAGACAGGACAAGAGGGAACAGCCTCAAGTTGCCCCAGGGGAGGTTTAGGTTGGATCTGAGGAACAATTTCTTGCCCTGGAGGGTTGCCCAGGGCTGTGCCAGGCTGCCCAGGGCAGTGGTGGAGTCCCCACCCCTGGAGGGGTTTCCAAGCTGTGGAGATGTGGTGTGAGGGACACGGGGCAGTGTGTAACTGGCAGGGCTGGGGGATGGTTGGACTCCAGGATCTTAAAGGTCTCTGCCAGCCAAAATGATCCTATGATTCTATTCTGGCATGAGATATTATCCTTCCCCTCCATACCAAAACTAAGGGCTTACTTGACCCCACAGAGGTCCCAGTCTACTCTAACAGCACTGGCAGACCTGGACAGCATGAGCAGAAAAAGGTGGAAAAGGAGTCCACGAAAAAAAAAACCCCAAACCAAGCAGCAGGGACAGAGCCTGGGCAGCCTGGGGCAGCCTGGAGCCTGTTGGTGAGGGCTACGCCCTGCATCCTGGGCAGACACATGCTCCTTGCTCCAGTGAAGCTCCTTGCTCCAGTAAAACTTCTTGCTCCTTCCCTTCTAGGGAGCGTTCTGGGGGCTGGTGACGGGGCTGCTGCTGGGCGTCGTGCGGCTGGTGCTGGACTTCATCTACCCAGAGCCCCAGTGTGGGGAGACCGACCCCCGGCCCGGCGTGGTGAAGTACGTGCACTACCTCTACTTCTCCATGATCCTGGCTGCCGTCTCCACGCTCACCACGCTGGCTGTCAGCCTGCTCACAGAGCCCCCCTCGGAAGAAATGGTGCGTTGCCCCTCCAGATTTCTTTTGTTATTTGTAAAGGGTTTCCAGGCTGCCCCACGCTACATCCATGGGAATAACGAGGGGATAAATAATCTGGGAATGGAAGTTTCCCTTCATTGGTTATTTCTGATCACACTCGCCGTGACCTGGTACAGCAATCCCTCCTCTGCTCCAGCACCCTGCTGCCATGTCAGATTTTGGTCCCATAAATCCAGAGTCCCACCCTGGAAAGTGGTCAACAGTAGATGCTACAAAAAAGCTGTTTTTAAGTTCAAACATGTGTTTAATCCATGACAAATTAGCTTTTTCCCTCTATTTTCCAAGCAATTCCAGCTTCTGGGCCATCTTTATCAACTCTCTTACTAACTTAGTGAGGAACCATTTTTACTCGCAGAAAAGAGAAATCCAGGGCAGAGAGCACACTTCCTCTGGAACAGGTTTGTGCCAGTTTGACTATTTTCAATAGCTATCCTGAGGCTACAGCAAAACCCTAAAAGCAGAAGGGAGGCCCAGAGGGACCTTCCAAAACCACACAGCCAACGCATCCTCTTGCTTCAAGACAGGACTAACCTGACACATTTCTGAAAGACCCGGTGAACTTACTCTTAGGAGTCCCCAGAGAGGAAGGATGCCCGGGGAGGTGTGTGATCCATTCCAGAGCTCACCTGCCCTCCCATGAGCAGTTTTTCCTCATCTCCAGCCTGAATCTTTCCAGCTTCATGTTGTGCTCATCCCTCCCTGTTCGCCCTATCGTTGATACTAAGAACATTCCTCTTTAATGAGTCTTTTACATATTTGAAGAAAATTATCTCCCAGCTGTCTTCTCTTCTCTCAACAACCTCAGTTCTCTGAATCATTCCTCCCTGGCCACAGTTTCCATTCTTTTTGCTCCCTTCACTGACCCGCTCTCAGTCTGCATCCAGTGACGGTCCCGTGCAGAAATGTCTCCTCCTCATCCCCAGTCCCAGGGAGTGAAGAACAGCACCCTCCAGGGAGCGTGGCTGTGCAAACAGCCGTCGTGTTCCAGACAAAACTGAACCCAACATGCCGACGGTGGCCATCACTGCTGTACTTACAGCTCAGCACCTGGCTGTTCACCTGCTCTGACAGAGCAGGAGAACAGATTCTGGCCCCTCTGAGTGTTCTCTCTGCAGGCTGCCCTCCCGCCAAGGGAGTCCTTTAAACA
>NW_008604449.1:0-2315 GCF_000691845.1 Merops nubicus | reverse complement strand
TTAACCCCGCTCTTCATGCCATCAGATAAGTCGGCTTACCTGGTTCACACGCGGGGATCTGCCAGCCAAGACAGACCTAGCAGTCAGCCCTTCCCCTGACGCTGCAAAAGGAGTGTGTGAAGCTGAGCGCCCAGCTCTCCAGATTGATATAAGCATTGCTTCTGAAAATAGTTCAAATGATAATAAATGTAAGTGCTCCGACACCGTACTCAGTAACACCCCCACCTAACCCTAGGCGTTACGTCAGGGCTTGGAAGACCAGAGACGTTACAGCTGCCTCCTCTGGATTTCTGTAACTGCAGGGCACGCTCAAAGGCTTTTATCTGGCAGTTGTACCCAAGCAGCAGTTTAGTTTCTGTTCCATCCCTTGCTGGCATTACATATGCTTGAAATCAAGAAGGAGCTGGATGGGATACAGAGCCCCACGCCCGTCCCCCTGCACTAGCGACCGGTGCCGCGGGCGCCTGCTGCAAGGAGAGCTGCTTGAAAAAGGGGAGGGTGGAGGAAAACCACAATTATGTTCATGATAATTCCATTTCTGTTTTTCAGTGATGTTTTCTGATGGACTCTAGCAGCAGGGAGAACCCAGAGCCCTGGGCGGAGTTCTTGACAGATCAGTGAAGGAGGATTTACATTTTTTAAAACTTGTACTTGTCGGTATTAGGTACAAACCCCCACAGCAACTCATTCTGCCTTTTCCAGCGATGGTGATCATCACTTGTTTGTGCCAGGCTGGGGATGCTCTTTATGTAACTTTGCAGCTTTTGCTGCCTATTCCTTTGATCTATAAAAAGCTGTTGAAAAGATCAGTGAGTTAAGGAGCTACGGTGCAGCTCTCCCAGCTGCCGGGGAGTCTCACGTTTGTTGTGCACGAGCGCTGCCCTCCCGGCGTTCAGTCGTGGAAGGTCCTCACCAGAGCTGGGGAAATTCAGCTCACACGTGCGTGCCCTGGAGCAGCCCTACACAGCCCAGGGCACACACCTGCCCGGGGCAGCCGATGGGCACCGCGCAGCTACGGCTGAGCTTTTAGGCTTGGTCTAACCTTATAATGTTGGGACTGGCACAACTTGAGCTCAGAGCTCCAGGGAAGAATGGAATTGGTAGCACAGCCCCAAGAGATGCTGACTGAAGGGCTCCCTACCCCTCAGCGTAGCTAGCGGATCCATTTAAAGAACACTGGTGGGTTTTTGCATCCACACCCTTTGTACAGGACCACATTGCTGCACCTCTGCTACTTGTTGCGTTGGTAAGATTCCTACCTCACTAGGGCCTGTCTTTGCAGGCACGACTGACGCCAAAGGGAGCTCGAAGCTGCTGACCACCCTCCTGTGGCTCTGCGGGATGGAGCGCAGGCAGGAGAACGCCGAGAGCGCGGCGCCGGCTAAACCTGAGGCGCTGCCCCTGGCGGCCCTGGAGGAGACGCCGCTGGTGAGGCACGTCCTGAATGTCAACCTGCTGCTGTGCCTATGTGCCGGGGTCTTCCTCTGGGCCTACTTCGCATAGCAGCTGGTGATTCGACTCCAGATGACAGCAACTAATTGTAATTGGTGTAAATAATAATAATTAGCAGAGGGTTAATGTAATCCGTAATGCTTTCTAAATGTTTTTCTTTATTTAAGAATACAACCCCCCTTGCCAAACCTTTCCTTATTTCTAATGTGGTCCTGTCTGTGACAGGTGCTGAGGGCTCAGCACCAGCACCATCAGACCTGACCTGGCAACACCAAGATGGGTGTAAAAAGCTAAGGCAGGCAGCTAGGCAGTAAGAGGTTTCTTTGGTTATTTTAAATATTCTCTTAGAGAGAATACAGGGAGTCTGAATTATCTTCCTTTTTAAGCCTCCATAACCAGCTACAACCACCTGGTTCCCCCTTAGTTCAGCTCCTCTGGCCTCCAGGGGTGAGTGACCTCTCCCAGTGCCCGGAGGAGGACGAGGGCCCGTTGCCTGTGCTCTGTCGGGGCAGTGAGCCGTGTCTCAGGCTCAGCTGTGCCCACTTTGCTCCCCCCATCAGCACGGTGGGCAGGAAGGTGTGTGCAATTAGCACTGATGATGGTTCTGCCAGCTCTGGATGAGTTAACTGCTTGCATTGGGCCAGCCAGTGAGCTGAGACCAACCAACGCCAGCACTCAGTGTGGAAACTGCCCCAAAACTGCCATCAGAGCCACCTGAAGAATTAAACCAGCCCAAAACCACCAGGTGCTGCCAGGGAAGAGGTGTCCAATGTTGCCCTCTTGCCTCTGGGGTGGGGGGCTAGACATCCCACAAACATTTTGTATATCTTGAGGTTCTTTAAGAAGAGTGTGACCAGCATGTT
>NW_008604448.1:0-7684 GCF_000691845.1 Merops nubicus | reverse complement strand
CGGCCGCTGCGGTGGGCATCGTCCTTCTCCCAGGCGGGCCCAACGCAGAGCGAGCCCAGCGAGGGACAGGTCTTCCTCAGCGAGAGCTGCGTGAAGGTCGGGACCCCGGGAGGTGGCTCGGGTGCCTCTGGGCGGGATTCCCAAACTGACTGGCCTGTCCTGGGCGCACAGGAGAGGTGTGTGAGTGTCTTCTGGTTGGTTTCTGTCTTCTCATCCTCTTTCTTTCCCTCTTTGCAGAGGCTGCTGGAGATCACAGAAGGGTCAGAGTTTCTCAGGCTGCAGGTGGAAGGAGGTGGCTGCTCTGGATTCCAGTACAAGTTTTCCTTGGACACAGTCATCAATCCTGATGACAGGCAAGGACAGAGGGGTGTAGTGGTGGTCAGGTGTGACTTTATTTGCAAAGGAGATGGGAAGGGGGCACATGACATGACCTTGCATTGAAGGGAAGAAGCTTGTGAGGTAAACTGCGTGCTCAGGCTGTGCTTTTCTGTTGGGTGTGTGGCATAGTTAATGGTTAAATATGATGCTTTTCTGCAGGGTATTTGAGCAAGGTGGTGCCCGTGTGGTCGTGGATGTGGACAGCCTGACTTTTGTGAAAGGTTCCATGGTGGACTTCAGCCAGGAGTTGATTCGCAGCTCCTTCCAGGTGGTGAGCAACCCCCAGGCGGAGAAGGGTTGTTCATGTGGAACTTCCTTCTCTGTCAAATTCTGACTGGACTTAACATGGATGGACACTGTCTGCAGTCATTTCCTGGCAGTCTTCAGAGGATTTTTGTCGTTTTCCCAGCTGCTCCCTCTCATTGCCCTTACCCTGTAGCACAGCTGTTGCACATGGCTCCAGCTGCGTGTGTCTGCACTGAGCCTGTCCCTTGGGGCTTGTTGGCCTTCCCTTCAGAGACATGAAGTAGCTGTGAGCATGCACACAGGAGCATCCTCAGCACCTTGTGAACCACTGGCCAGGTGGTGCTGACTCGCCTGCCCTGTCCTGAATGTGGAACTGCTCAACTGCTTGTCTCTGCAAGAGGTGGCTGTGTACGTGTGTGTGTGTGTGTGTTCACTGGAAGTTCTTACTAAAAAAAAAAAGGTTTTGAGATTGATTGGTATTGCTCATGCATTCCCACATGGTTGGAATTCTGGGTTTGTTCAGGTTACTGCTGCTTATCCCTTGTCTCAGTGGGACTTGGAGCCTTCTCTCGTACACCTCCCACTGTTGCTGGCTCTCCACTCCCCAGCTCATGATGGGCTTTCAGATGCTTCGCCGCGCTCTTACCCAGCAGGCTGCTCTTGGTCCAGGGAACCAAAAAATGAGTGGTTTTCTCATTGCTCCCTGGGACAAAAGTTTTTACTTGCTCAGAGTAAGTCAAGTTGTAAAAATGGAACTAGGAAGAATTACTAACATTTTTATTTTAAAAAAGAGAAATCTTGTGTATATCTATAAAAATAAAATACACAGCCCTGTGTCTCCCAGTGCTATTTTAGTCTGTTCCTAAACCTGACTTGGAATTTTAGGTCATACAGACTCTTAGGTTTCGTAATGTGTCTGCTGCCTTCCCTTGCTAGCAGGAAGGGAAGTTCAGGTGACAACAGGCAGAGGAGTATATGGATTACTACTTAAAGGCCTTCAAGTCCTTTTGACTTAGTTGTCTGAGGCTCTTCCATAACTCACTTCACTGCTGACTCTGTCTAACTTGTGTCTGGTTTGGTGAAAGGATGAAATAGCACCGCACCTTTCTGAAACTCACAGAGAATGGGACATCTAGAAGTTTCTAGAATAACATCCTTTTGATTAGTTCTTTTCTGTAGTTTTTTTATATACTACTAGATATCTGTTAAATCAAAGTGATTCACCTGCTTCTGGGTGAAAGGAGAGATGGAAAAGCTATTTTTGTTCCCTCTTTTCCTCTATCTAATCGTAACTAAATTGTCAAAGACTCAAATCTTTCATGAGTGTGGGAACACTGCATGACTTTGGTCTCAAGGAAGCTGCTTATAGCAGACCATGAGCTTTTTAAGACTCCATGCCGCAGGCTTCTTTGTTTTTAAACTTCACAAATGCTTCTCTAAACTAATGAGCAGTGCATATGTACAGCACTGCTTGGACTGTTGATTTCTAGTGCTCAGAGAATTGATGACCAGCTTGCTTCAGTTTCATATATAGATGTTAATAGGAGTTCATATGTGATCCACTCAGACTTTGTCACGTGGGGAATGTGAACAGGATTTGGAGCAGCAGATCTTCTGGTTAAGCCCTTTCCATTTCAGTTTCCTGCAGTCAACAAGTTCTACCTGGTTATGTTGCTGTTGGAGGGGGCTGGATGTAGTGCTGTCCTGCTTCGTAGTGGGAAGTAAAGGGATGCAATTAAAAGACATGTCTAAACCCCTGCAGACTGTTTTGGCCCTACCCTTATGCTCCCAGGTCTTCAATGTGATGTCAGCCAGAGCTGCCTTTGAAAAGTGTATAGACCTAAAAGCTTGTTTAAGTAGAATATATTAGATAAACTCGGTTTTGTTCAGGTGGGATAACTGAGCAATGGAAGTTGGCAGGAGGAATTGCTTTCTGAACCAGGAAATACAGATCCATTCTGGATCCATTTCGTACAGTCTGACCTTGGTCAAGGCTCTTGGGATATTTTATGGGAGGTAACAAATGAGCTGGGGAGGTAGCAAACCAGCAGCTATCAAGGCTTTTTCTCCCTACACTAAAGCCTGCCTTCAGCCCCTGTAAGCATCCAGTCTTCATCTTGGGTTACTGGGTTTACTAAATATGAATGTCTGTTCAATCTGGCCAGGTTCCACCTGCCTTCAATCACTGTACATTGATGAAGTCAAGCAAGTGTTGTCCATGTGGAGTATCGCCCCCCTCGGAGACTCTGCCCCTTCCTCCCGGGGACTATACGGAGGGTGAGGCTTTGGGTCCCGGGCAGCGTTGCTGGGCTGACAGCGGAGGCGTGCGTGTCTCGCCCTGCCGGCGGTTCTGGCAGTACTGACCAACCGCACTAGGTGGACCCCTCGCTCCTTGGGAGCCGCTTCGCAGGAGAACGGCGTTTCGCTCCTGCCTGGGCTAAGGTTGCATCTGCACCAGGGCCTCGGCAAGAGCAAAAGTTTCTTTGCAGCTGCTTCTTTGGGAGGCAGGCTGGAGCTGAATCCATCTGGTATTGCAGCAGTGTGGTCTCCAGATCGGAGAAACTGCTGGGAGCTGGAGAGGTTCCAGCTGTACAACACCTTGCCCTTGTCCTCCTAGTCCTGCTTGTGGGAGCAGCTGTAGTCTACTGGCCAAAGCCACCGGTCTTCCCGTTCCCAGTAGGGAGCGGCTGCAAAGGGCAGTCTGTCACCTCAAGAGTCCTTCTCACCCTTAAAGAACTGTCAGTACATCAGAAATGGGAAACTTCTTTCCCTGTCAGGAAGTCAGCAAAGCGAGTCATGTTAGCTGAGGGGGATGAAGGTGACCTTGGTGAATTTTGGCTGCGTAGGCAGAAAAGGCTGGATCCTGGCTCCCATGGAAGAGTAAAAGAAAAAAAAAAATAACCTTGTCAAGGTTTGCATGCAGAATAGCCTCAGGGGGCAAAGGTGGCACCACGCTGCCAGCGGTGGGGCAAGACCATAAGTAGTGCCAAGAGAAGGGTGCAGAGGATCAGAGGGGATTTGGTTCTACCTGGGCTGTGAGGAACTGCCGAGGCACTTCTGTGGTGTGTGGGATAGGTGGGAGCCCTTGTACTGAACCACTGAGAAAAATGGAGCTGGAGCTGCCGCCTTCGCTTCATGGCAAATGAGAAACTGCAGTGGAAAATCTTTCTCTGCCCCCACATGAAGAAGGAGGATTCTCTCAGTTCACCCACCTGATGAGGAAAGAATGATCAAGAAAGATATTTATGGAAACCTGCCTTAAGATGAAACTTCAAGGGGAGAAAGGCACAATCATCAGTGTCACTGGCAGGTGGGTAGAAGAGAATGGAATAGAAATTCTCACTTTGGTGAGGGCTCATTAGAGCTCTGCAGAGACTTGTTAATAGATGACCAGCAACATCCTCAGCCTGTGACTCTGACCCTGTTTTTCAAATTGGGTATCTACCAACTCCTATTAACTGTGGGTCCCTCTTCCAGGCTTCAAGCCAGGTAGTGGTAGAAAAATGGCAGGGGTTTTTGTTCCTTTTCTTGTGGTTTAGGTATATGCATAAAAATCCCATGCTCATCTCAGTGGACTTCTGTGTGATATTATTACCAAGAGCATTTGTCAGTGCGTGGCTCCTATCAGACCGAGGGGCAGCCTAAGGTGGGTGTTAGGAGAACAGCTGGCCAGCTCACCCCCAAATCTTCAAAGTTTCTGCAAAGTTTCACTAAGCTCAGTCCTCTCCTTTGTGAGGTCTGTACAGAGCTGTTGTGTGAGTCAGGAAGACAGCTAGGAGTGGGGAGCCAGTACCTCCCTGGATGACACCCACTGGGGCTTCTGCTTCCCCCCACAGTAATGTACTTCCCAGCTGCCTTAGGGCTTGCCTGAGTCCAGGGCCTGGGGGAGGAATCGCCCAACGGTGGGGGAGGCAAGAACAGGAAGGCAGGAGTGCATGAGAGCAGATCTGTCTGTGAAGGCAAATGCTTTTGTATCAAGACTCTCTTCAGCCTTGCAAGTGTTTTGAATGTCCCCTGACAACTGGAAGTAAAAAAAACAGAGTGCTATAAACTCCATTCACTGTTCACACCATTAGTTGGGCTGGGTGAGAGGAGTTTACTGAATTCAGAGCAAGCATGCTGTATTTCCAGGATGAGCTGCTGCAGCATATGCTTAAGGACTGACCCACGCTGTCTCCACTAGCAAACACAGCAGTCAGGTTCATTAGCAGAGGGTGTGCTAGGACATGCACCGTTTTGATGCTTTGCCCTCTGTACCTGTTTCTATGCTCACCAGATGAAGCTCTTACCCAGCATTTGCTGTGCCCCTCTGGAATGGGCCATAGCTGCTGGAGAGATTGGTGGCAGAGGAAGGGATAACCTTACAGAATTGCTGAATTGTTAAGGTTGGAAAAGACTTCTAAGATCATCAGGTCCAAACATCAAGCCAACACTACCATGTCCCAGCATGCCATGCCTACATGTTTTTTGAACACTTCCAGGGCTGGTGACTCCACCACCTCCCTGGGCAGCCTGTTCCAATGCCTTAGTACCCTTTCTAGAAAGAAATTCTTGCTAATATGCAATCTAAACCTCCCTTGGCACAACTTAAGCCCATTTCCTCTTGTCCTATGGCTAGTTACCTGGGAGAAGAGATCAACACCCACCTCACTACAACCTCTTTTCAGGTAGTTATAGAGCACAGTGAGGTGTCCTCTCAGCCTTCTCTTCTCTAGACTAAACAGTCCTAGTTCCCTCACCTGCTCCTCATGAGTCATATTCCTCAGACCCTTGTGTATTTGATACAAGTTAGCCAGCCTGGGAAAAGAACCATGATTCAAGGAGACTGAGAACTGGTGGAATAAACTGGAGCCACCTGTATTGTATCAAACTCTTCCCTCTGGGTAATCTTTTTATTGCCTTTTTTTTTTTTTTCTTTTAAAGAGCATGAATCCTGGAGCCAAACACTGTTAGGGGTTAGGCATGGGATTAATGCTGCAGGTTGGATTTTGCTGGTTTCCTAGGAATATGTTTGCTCTGCATGGTTTTCACGATTAGGCTGCAACTGCTTTTGGTCTGTGCAGATACATGCCCAGTAAACAGCTCAATAGATCAGGGACTTGGTGTGGGTTTAGCATCCAGCCATGGACAGAAATGCCATGGTGAGGCAGCTGAATGACAACGGGATGGGCCATTACTCCAAGGCTGTGATTCCTTGCCCTGTGGGGAGCAGTTTCTGCACAGTGCTTCCTGCCTCTGGCCTTCTTGGCACTTGTAGGGGTCTTAATATTTCCTGCTTGAGCAATAAGAGTTTATGGCCCTAGTCTTTGTGGTTGATTAGAGCCCAAGTTTGTGCCCTGTTTTAATCAGTGCTCATTTACCTTTGGCATCCTTCAGAGGAACAGAATGGTATGTCTTTCGGTTGCCATGGAAACAGTGAGACTAAATGCGCATTGCCATAGCAACCTGCCATTATCTTCAGCTCTATCTGTGGGTCTCATTTTCTGACCATGGGGGTGGGGTGGTGAAAATGGAACTTCATCTCTTAAAAAAAAAAATAAAAAAAAAAAAAGGGGGGGAAAGAAAGATGCTACTACCACCATCATTACCACCCCCTTTCCTCCTCTGGCTCATGCTGGGGGCTGAGAGAGGCCCGTGACTAGTGCTGCCATCCTGTGAGCTGGGACTCCAAGGTATTGTCTTCAGCTCCTTCTCTCCTTCACCCTTCTAAAAATAGAGACGCTCAGAACAATTTGATGACAATGTTCCAGCATTTCTCTGAGCTCTTTGTTTCCTCAGCTAACACTTCCAGAAAAGGCCCTTGAAGTTAATTGAACTTTCCAATGGGTTCTAAAGGTCAACATGTCCCAAATCCTTTTGGTCCAAAGGGCCGAGGGTTAATTATGAGGTCTAAAAGGAGAAGCTTTTGTCTGCTGAGACTGGAGGCACCAGGGCACATCACATTAACCTCAGGAGTGAGGGACCTTCTTTCAAGAGGGGCAGCACAGACTGCTCCAGGAGGTTGTAGCCATCAGAGAGTTAGGGAACAAAAGCAATGCTTATCTGTTTCGTGTGTAACTGGGGATGCAGGGCAGAGAAACCAGCGTCTGTTTTATGGTGGGTCTTGCACACCCCAGCCAGAAGTGCTCTTGGCCACTGCTAACATCTCTGCTTCCCTCAGCCACCAATTTGAAAAAAGGACAGAATCTGCTGTACTTTGAGTGATTGCACACAGCTGCTCCTTAAGCCAGTGTTCATTATTCTTGTTCTAGCTGGCTTGACCTTTAGCTAATTCCTCTTATTCATGGTCTAATCTTGGTTGCTGAGGGAAAAAGCTTGTCTTGCACTGTTATAGCCTGATGCAATAGAGTCATCCATGGAGAGGATGTGGTAGAGCTCTCCTTCCACATCTGCCCTGCTAGCCTTTCGCAGGTGCTGAAGCAGAGGATGATAAAGCTCCATCTGCTCAGGAGTTAGCATGGAGGCAGATGTGGTCTTCAGAACAGGTCAGCCAGGTAGAGCAGTGCTGCTCAAGCACCACCCTTTTCCTAGTCTACCACAGGACAGATTGCATGTGAAAAAAAACCTGCCACAGTCAGCCTGGGTTCATGTCATCAAGGGGAGATCAAAGACCAGAGAGCCCCATACATTGCTGAACTTGCAGGATTTCACACTGGAAGAATTACTGCCTGGACACATTGTCAGGGTTTGACTGGGAGCTAGTGCTCAGAAGTCACTGAGAGTGATCTCCAGGATGTGGAGACCTTCCTCCTGAGCTGAGGTGCTGAACACTGGTACAGGTGCCGTGGCAGAGGGTGCTACATGTTCCTGCCTTCCAGCTGCTGTGGGGAGCTGACCTGCTGCACGGCAGCCTGCGAGCAGGGACAGCCTGAGCTCTTTTGCTGGGGGCTGCTGAGGGCTGGCAAGCTTGTGCCGCGGGCTAGAACCATAAGGAGGCTTGCCTGCGGGCTCAGTAGTAGCCCTGCAGCTGTGGCTGGCAGAGCTGCACAGCCGGGGTGGCTTTAGGCTCATCCCCTCGTGTCCGTGGCAGCGGGGCCGGCGCTGACCGGGCGGGTGACAG
>NW_008604447.1:0-2004 GCF_000691845.1 Merops nubicus | reverse complement strand
GTGCCTGCACGGGGCTGCAGCTCGACTCCCACCCACTGCAACGGCCCTTTCACAGCCCCTGCACCTCTGCCCTCAGCTGCAGGGAGCACCTGGGGAGGAGAAGGTGGTGGGACACTGAAGGTCACTAACACCTTAGATGTAAACCATCACCAGGTTAATCAAGCACTGGGGCAGGCAGCCTGGCTTCTGCTGAAGGAGACCAGGGAACCCCAGGATCCCAGCATGGTGGGATCAGAAGGGACCTCTGGGGATCATCTCACCCCACCCCCTGCTCCAGCAGCTCACCCACAGCAGGGTGCCCAGGGTCACAGCCAGGTGGGTTTGGGATCTCTCCAGAGCAGGAGACTCCACAGCCTCCCTGGGCAGCTGCTCCAGGCTCTGCACCCTCACACCAAAGAAGTTTCTCCTCCTGCTCAGGTGGAACCTCCTGGGTTCCAGCTGGTGCCCGTTGCCCCTTGTCCTGTCACTGGGCACCACTGACCAGAGTCTGGCCCCAGCCTCTTGCCCCCCAGGGCCCTTTAGCTCTTGCTCAGCACTGATCAGATCCACTCTAAGTCTTCTCTTTTTCAGGCTCAACAGCCCCAGGGCTCTCAGCAGTTTGGGTGGTTGTGAGGAGACAAGATATCCATCATTAGACAGATTTTATTCTTACCATTTTCTGAAGATGTCAAAGTGGGGCTTCTGCCACTAGTTCTGGAGCCGAGCTCTCCTCAGGCTTGGAATGATTTTCTGAGTACATGACCCACAGCACCTTTGCCGAAATGTCAGCACTGTGCAGTTCTCCCATTTGCACTGGCCTCGCAGGACAGTGGTGTTCTGTGTTTGGCTGATCATGTGTCCTGTCCAGGAAGGGTATTGTCACATGTCCTCTCAGTCTTCCCATTTCTGGGAAAGATGGACCTAGTTCTCTCATCTAGGCTACATTTCCTGGCCTCACATTCTCTTGGTGCTGTTTTCAGGGATTTGCCTTCTCTGCCTCTCCCTAACTGCCCACTAGAGATGGTGTTTCTCCATCTGCAGCAGAGGAACTAATTGGTGAATGGGTTTGAATCCTCAAAGCACTGTACTGCCACTGGAGCTGCTCTTGAAGATCAGCCACGTGGCATGGTGTGGGAGCTCACCCTGTGAGCCTCTGCACCCCGCCTGGAGCGCTCTGCCCATGGCCTCCTGCTGCTGCTGCTGAGCTGGCACTGAGGGGCTGAAGTGTGCCCAACAAAGACCAATGAATCTGGGGAAGGGTCTAAAGACCAAGTGTGGTGAGGAGCCTCAAGTTGCCCCAGGGGAGGCTGAGGTTGTCCCTGAGGAACAATTTGTTCCCCTGGAGGGTTGCCCAGGGCTGTGCCAGGCTGCCCAGGGCAGTGGTGGAGTCCCCACCCCTGGAGGGGTTTCCAAGCGGTGGAGATGTGGTGTGAGGGACACGGGGCAGTGGGGATCTGGCAGTGCTGGGTTAATCATTAGACTTCATCTGAAAGGTCTCTTGCAACCTGAAAATTATTCGATAAAAGGCGGGTGTAAAGACTTGTGACCTCCTCCTCCTCCTCCTCTGTAGCCAGGGTTTGTTTATTTTCTCCTGCTCTCTCTGTGGCAGCAGAGCCAAAATCTTACTGGCTCCAGTATGCGCAGCGGTGGTGCCTGTGAACCTCCTGGTGGAGGTGTGGTGGAGCCAGGAGAGCTTGGTCAGGTCACACAAGGGCCACTTTGTACCTGCTGTAGGTGAGGAATAGGTGTTCCTGCCCTGCTCTGCTGCAGGGGTTTGGTCTGTACCAGCCTCCGCCACCTTCATCTGGGTACCCAGCTGTCACGAGAGAGTCCAGAGGCTGGGTTTTTCTGTAGCTTGTAACAGTTACCCCTTCCTTGTGCAGCTATGGAGACTTCCAGGCCTACAGACGTACCAGGAAAAACAGAATATTCATCTGCAAGCCAGACAGCAGCTGCCAGGGGAAAGGCATCTTCATAACACACAGTCCAGAGGAGATCAAGCCTGCCGAGCACATGATCTGCCAG
>NW_008604446.1:0-476 GCF_000691845.1 Merops nubicus | reverse complement strand
TCCAGCCCCTCAAGGTACTTCTGGGAGTGAGAGGCCTGCTGATCTTCCCCCTGGTTTCTAAACAAGACACAACAACACTGGCCAAGCCAGAAAAGGGCTTGCAGAAGGTGGCAGAGCCGAGGAATGAACCCAACACTTAGAGAGCAACTTCTGAGAGAGAAGCCAGGTGCAGGAGGCGAGAGACAGGCCTGAAAACCTGGGCTTAGTTTGATGGGGCAGCTGCTGTCACACCTCCTGCTGTCTCCCCTGCCACCCGTACTGAGCACCAGAGCACACCCCTGAGCAGAGACCCCCGGGCAGGACAGGAGTGCAGGAGTGTGAGAGGGCAGAGGTTACACCGTGCCACACAGGGGCTGTACCAGAGCAGAACTGAGGGTGACAGGTCACTCACGCCACCTACACATTAACTATCGGGGGAGGCTTTAAGCAGACAGGTATTAAAGACAGGTATTGACCTGGACAGGCTGGAGAGCTGG
>NW_008604445.1:2576-13470 GCF_000691845.1 Merops nubicus | reverse complement strand
TTGCACCAGCTCCCCCCGTGGAAGCTGTCGCGGGGTTCCGCGGTGCTTTGGAGCTGCTCGATGGAAACCGAGCCGTCCTTTGCATTTCTTACATAACTCCGCTCGTACTGTAAACAAACCCCGCTGCTCAGCAGCCCTCCGAGATTTCTCGTTGACAATGTAAATATTGTTCCTAGAACACCATGGAATGCAAGCACGGGAAGCGACGCCCGTGCGGGGAGTCACCGTGCCCGGTGAGAGTGTGCTCGGAGCCGGGTCTCGCTCCCCACCGCCCCGTCCTGGCATGGCCCCTGGTCAGAGAAAAACTTCCCGAAACATCGGCGGAGGAGTCGCAGCACACTCTTAATTACTGCTCCGTGTAGTCTTTAATGTGGCACAGATGTACGGTTACTGTAAATAATGGGGGAGTCGCACATTCCAGTCACGTTCAGGTTGATTCGTATGTTGCTGTCAAAATCCTGTCTTCTAAAGCCCTGGATTGTTAAAGCTGCTTGTAGTGTATAGACATAAGTCTATGGATGTGGCTGACTTCTTGCCATCTCAAAGATAATATGATTTCTTTGGTCATATTTTTAATCAGTAACATCTAGGGTTCAGAAACCACCCCATTAAAAAGGGGAAAGTAAAAACCCCAAACGTTTTTTTTTTTCTGGTGATCTGCTTTTCTACCTGAAGTCTCTCTCCTTTAAACCAGAAGCTGCTGCAAGAGGATGCTGTTGAGTGTGGAATTTGATGGTTGAGGTGCCAACCTTAACTGCAGAAGCACCATTTCAAACACTTAACTGCTGTGGTTGGTCTGGTTATCAGCTTTTCAAAGGAATTATTTTAGTGTATTGGTATGAATGGTAGTGCGAAATAGGACAAAGCTGTTATTGTACGTAACGTGCTTCTAGAGGTTTCGGTAATTCAGTTTTTATTAGCCATTACAAACAGTTTCAATAAACTTTTAATAAAATGTTTATTCCTTTAATAAAACAGCCCATGAAGAAAATCTCATGTCTGAAAAACAGTTCTCAGTCTGAAATACCGGTCTCAGTCTAGAGCCTGGATTTTTTGGATAATTTAAAAAATTTCTGTCTGAAAGTGAATTAATGTACTTTCTTAGCTTTCCTTGCTTCAGCTCAGCTAATGTTACATTGTGTATCTGATGGATAAAGACCGTCATTTGTAAGCTTTAATGATCCAGGCCCTTTTCCTTCTTTCTTATAAGAACTGCTGAAGTCAGAAAAGAAAGCTTTATAATCCCATCTCCTGACAATTTGGCACAGTAAATTCCAGCCCTCTGACCTTATTTCCAGAGACCAGCTGGTGTTGTTGAAGCTGTTACCAAATAAACGTGCTGCTCTCATGTTGGTGACACCTTTTACTTCCCACATCATCTACTTGAAGAAAATTCTTTAACTGTTCCTCTACCATAAGATTCTACCCGGTACAGTCTAGGCAAGCTGTCTCCTGATGCTGGCCCATCGTTTTCTCTGTGTGATCAGAAATGGTTCTCACAGTATTTTCCAGTGACTCGCTGATAAAAGGTTTGTTGGATGTGCCAAGATTGACTTCAAAAGGGTGTTAATATAGCTGAATTCTAAGAGCAGCATGTGACCCAGGACATGAATTGGTAGAACGTAAGAGGAAGTCTCTGCCAGAGATGTTGGGGTGGGCACTGCAGTTGGATGCTAATTAATTATTTTATTCCTGCCTCTGACTCTTTCCAGTAACCTCTCTGACCTTCTAGCTGTGGTCATGGAGGCCTCTGTGCTCTTTCCTTATGCTGTCAAGCATTCTGCTTGTTAGAAATTTTAGGAAAAGTTTGGAGTGTCCCCTTAGCCTCCTCTTTTATTTGTTTTGTTGGATGGTTTTCCCCTCCAAGCAGTTCAAAGTGCCTTGAAGGCACAAAGGACTTGAGAGAGTTCTGCAGATACTTTTTAGTTTCCATTCCAGTGGTGACCTGCCTTTCTAGATCATGTTCTGTTCCTGCCAATATATACAGTAGCCTGACTTGCTCTCCAGATGTGAACGTTGGCAAGCTCTGCTTGAGATCACTGGCTTCATTTGACTCTCTCAGGATAAGATTGTTGTGCCTTCAAGTACCTAGATACCATGTTGACTTCTGTATACTTCACTTTTGAGCTAGAGAAGAAACCTTTGTTCAGGTCAACCATAGGGTTGAGTTTCTGGTGTGTCTGAGTATTGTAGTTTTATTGAAACTCTCCTCCAATAAAAGGTGCTCACTGTGACTGTAGTAGCAGTGTCTTCTAAAGACAGACCACATGCTCTGCAGAGCCTTATTCAGCTTCTGAACCGTTCACATCTTCTGCCCTTTGGCTTCACAGTTGGCAGCAATATTCTTCACCTCGGTGCTTCTCCAGCGTGTTGTGCTGGTTTGTCAAACACGACTGGGGCTGCTGGCATTCTCTGAAGGGAGAGTTGTGGTGAGGCGGCTGAGCTGGGTAAATCTTAGAGGTTTGGTTACTTCTCCTGCCTCCTTCCTGTGGAACGTGCTGCTCCGCAGCCAGGCCGTGAGGCAGCAGTCAGGGCAGGGGCACTATGGTGCAGGTTAGAGACCAGGCAGCTTCTCCTCTCTGGCTAGTGTGATTGGCAGGAGGCCGAGTCTGTTTTGGTCCTCAGTCCTTGGAAACTAAGTCAGAGCTGGTGGGAGTTGTGCTCAGCTGTTGGTTTCTACCTAGACAGAATTAAACAAAGCTCTGGATGGGCTTACGCTGACGCTCCAGGAATCCTAGTGCACTTCAGGGAGGGTTTTGTAGTTCCTGTAATGCTCAGTTCTACCTAGACACTGGCTGTGGTGGTAATACTGAAATGCTGAAACTTTCTATTGTTCTAGCTCCACTGTTTGAGCTGTTAAGTAGGCTCTGCGCCTGTGATAATTGATTTTACTGTACATTGGATTTCAATTTCAGTTTTGTGGGTTTGGCTTTTAGCTAAGGTCTTACATCATGTGGTTCTCTTGCATTCTTTCAGACCCGTGAGCATTAAGCCTTCGGGAAGGGAAGCTCCTCTGTGTCTGAACAGTTCTGCTTGGTGCAGGCAGTAACAGGACACTTCTTCAAGCATTTCACAGCTTAGTCATTTATTTCTTTTTTCTGTGAAATCTCTTCTCCTGCTTGATTACGTTTGCAAAAACTCTCCACTCCAAGATTTTATCTCTGAAAACCTTGTTTTGGTGTGGATAAATATAGAAAGTCTCACCCATGTTAGTTTGTATGTAAGATTATCCTATTTCTTGTCAGTGTGTTTTCAAAGGCTTTATTTTAACTTCTTATCTCAAAGGTCTTTCCATGGGCTGCAGCACTAAGCTAAAAAAAAGTGTTTGTGAATTGAAGGAACTGCAGAATTCTGATGAGAGAGGGGTGGAGAGAGCAGGAAAAAATAGATACAGTTGGTGCATGCATCCTTCTGGCTCTGAAAGAACTTGTGTAAATACGATGCCTAATTCTCCACCCAGAGCCTGATGCTCAAGGGAGTATCCTGTGCAAATAGCACTTAAATACGAGCTGTGGCAAAAAAGGGAGAAAGGAGGGGCTTGGTCTTCCTCAGGAAGCCACCTCAGCTGGCCAGGTCCTGTGGCGGAAGCCACTCTTGCAAAAACAATAATCTCGCGCAAGTTGCCCAGTTGAGAGCTTTTTGGGACGGAGTTCTAAGCCATAAAAGGCAAAGGCTACTCAGAGTGACAGGGAAGCTGATGAAACGGGATGGAAAAGGGTTCTGTGTTTGGGTGGCAGCCATTCAGAGTAGACGTGGCTTGAAGAATGTATTGGGCTGCTTGGGGTATTTTTTTCATGTTGTGAATACTTCAGATAATTGGCTGACAGTCAAAGAGCAAACTGCTGATACTGTCAGGTTTTGTTTTGAGTTTTTTAGGAAGTTAGATTGCTTAAAAAATTCCAAGTAAGGAACACTTGGGATTTTTCCCTCTGGATATATATCATTGTATTTTGAAATACCACCTTAAATTCTTGTCTTCCTACCTCACAGTCACAAGAATTAATGTATGCAAGCAGATACTTCAGCAGGTAATGATCCCCATCATGTGGAGAACACATTTTGTATCAGTGGATTATAAATCCTTAAGTGGCCTTCACCAAAAGCAGCTGTCCTCCTTCAGACTTCAGAGCTAGTGAATAAATACAGGAAAAGATATTAGAAAGCGAGGGTTACAAAGATGCTGAAAATATTAACATTGTATTTGAATTAGGTTGCAGAAAGCAAAGTTCCCTCTGAAGCAGCCTTACGTGCTGTATTTGCATAAAGACAAACATCTCAGGTGGTGGTGAAAAAGCCCTGGAAGTGGCTCCTGGTCCCTCCGGCAAGTGAAACTCACCCCTGCAGCGCGACCACTGAGCTCCGCTTTGGCCAGGGCCAGCGTGAGGCGCCGGTGAGTTCTGCACCGGAAGGTACAGCGACTGTTTTGGCATCTGTTCCTGGAGGATCTGCAGGCTGGAAGCGAGTGCAAGTGAAGCGGTCCCCTTCCCTGGGCCTCTTTTTTTCCCTTTTCCTCAGGCAGCTGGCAGAGTTAGCCTGTTCCTGCAGGATGAGGGTGAGTTACCACCACTCCATGTCAGCGACCCCGACAGTCCCTTCGCAAGGGAGTGCGACAGCAAAACCCCACTAAGGACAGTGCATGTGGGCGACCTTTGAGCTGGTTCTCGACGAGGACTGGAATGCTGCTTTCAGTTAGCAAACCTTCTGTAGACCCAAAGTGGAGCAGGCTTTCTGCGAGCAGCCAGGATGTGTGTGGTTTGGGTCTGACATCCATCTGAGCACATGATGCTTGGTAAGCTCCGGGGCCTCCGTTATGATTCACTGGGGAGAAATGGGGAAAACAATGCCTCATTCTCAAGTGCTGGGGAAGTGAACTTAAGGTTGGGATTGTGTGTAATTTTGCTAAAATCAACCTGCCAGCAGCTCTAGTCCCTGTGTTAGAAGGGAAGGGCGGGCAATGCCCGGTGTGTGCAGGGGCTCACCCACCTTCATCGGCTCCTTTCGAAGCCAGGGGAGCTGCGTTGGCATTTTTTTTCCACAGAAGATGGAGCCCAGAGTTAGAGCTGATTTTTCAGACCGAGTGCAGTTGGGGGATGGGAAAGCTGTTCGGACAGCTGGATTTATTTGTAGTATGTATTTGTAAGTTATTTTTCAAATGTGCTCAGAAATCCTTCCTTGTCATTTTCTGTTTGAGCTAAGAGATGCACCTCTGTATTTGCTCAGTGCCTGTGGAATTTTTAAGCTAATGGACTTTAGTTCTACATAATTTATCTTCAAATACATGCAATTTTGAGTGCCCCCTCACACAAAGCATCTAATCCTGAAATAAGAGCAACTCCTCTCAATTTTAATAATTTTTAAGAAGCAGCAAACTTTCAATTTCTAACAGAAAACTTATAACACTCTATTTTAAGCTCAAATTATTTAAAACTATGACATTGATGTTTATAAATAACTTCAGGTACAATTGTTTTACAAGTGGAGTCAGATAGCAGTAGGATTTGCTATTTATATTTCAACAGGAGGGACTCAGCAGCGCTGCTATATTTTTCACAACGGCAGAGCTATCATGTTACTGTTCTACATGTGCTGTAAAATTTTCAGCTGGACTCAGGAAAAATTAATACCTGCTGTGGAAGTAGAAGCTTCAGGTATTTTTCGTTTTTTGCCAAGACAAGCTGGTTGAAGGTAGATGAATGGAGGAGAAGGGTTTTGAGGAGCAGAGTATGAACTGTTCCTTGCCCAGAAGAATTGTTCTAATTTAGGACGAGGGAATTATTTGCCTACAGAAAGGGCTAGGGTATGATCTGCTGAGATTTCTGCGAGAATGCGATAATTTGGGGTATCTTTAGGGAAGATTCTGCCTACTGTGCTGTGCTTCCTGGCCTCACGCTGAGCCCGTTTCCCAGTTTCTTGGTCCCTTCTTCCAAAAATCTTTGCAGAAAAGTTTTGTTGATGTGTTTTTGTTTGTTTGTTCTGGTGTGTTATTTGGCAGTAAAACTGCTAGTTCACCAATTTTTAGGGCTGTGACTTTGTTTAAAGGGAGGATGAGTGAAATAGACGCTGTTGTGTAAAATGGAAAATTTCTTTTCCTTGGGAGTTTCAGTAGGTTTGTTCATCACTGGTCACTTGAGAGCTCCGCCCCCCAGTAAATGCAGCACTAAACTGTTGAAATCCCAGTTCTAAGGAAAAAAAAAATGCGAACAACTGGCATAGCTACATTTTTTGTTTCATTTTACAAGTGGTTTTGGTGGAGGAAACACAGATTTTTCCTTTAAAAATCAGCCTGCACTTCTTAAAACTAAATATAATCATTCTGAAGAGGGAGTATTTCTTTTCCTTTGAGGCAGGGAAAAGCAGGAGCCTCCTTGAACTATATGTGGTTTTGCAGCCTCCAAATAGTTCTTTAAATTCCAGTAAACCAGGTCATAGTTAATTGAAAAGGAAGATTTGGGGCTGATTTGAGGATGCTGACCCTGCGACGTTGCCTTGGGAAGGGAGCTGGTACCAGAGCTGCCAGACCATGGACATGTAGCACCATGAGTGCGTCGGTACCTGGTGGTTCACGGGCTGCTCTAATGGGCCTCTGAAGAAGGGTCTAAGGAACACATGATTTTCAGAGAATATCTTGAGCACCAGCTGTGAAACCTTAAAGGTTAGATTTTATGGTTGCTTCTGCCAGCCTGAAACTGCTAACTGGTTAAAAAGGACAAGTGATAGGTGAATGGTTACAAGTTGTAGGTTATTCTGTTGGCTGTGCCCTCCTAAGTGTGCCAGGGGAATTTGGCGTAGAGAGTGAGCTGTGTCTTGAGGTTTCTCAAGTCCCTGGTTGCCTGGTGTCACATGAACTTGTATGGTGACAAAAACAAGCTGGGTTTTGATTCAGGCAGCAACAGCAGATTTCTGTACAACCAAGTGACTCTTGAAGGGCCTGCTCCTGAGCGCAGCAGAGATCTGGGCCCTCACCTCAAGAAAGACGACAGCTTGTCAGCTCTCACGTGAGAGGTGCTGCAATGATGATGGCAAAGGCAGAGGAACAGCTTTTATTTGAAGAAAGTAGTACCCTGGGAATAAAAGGCTGTTGGACAGAGAGATGGAATCAAGAGGTGGCATGAGGATGATGAGCAGGGGGAGATGGCGTTGTCTCTCTCCTAGTACAACAACTAGGGCAAGAGCAGACTAGATTTTAGTTTAAAAAAACTCAGGGCTTTTTTCCCCACCAGCTCTTAGCTTTCCTTCTTGATAGACTTCTTCAGACACTGAAATAGGCAGTAGCTTCTTGGAGTTGTACCTTACTTCAATATTGAATACTTTTCGTACACCTTAATTTCTAGTGCTCCAGAAAACATTGTGCTGTTCCTTGTCTGCCTCAGAGCATTTTCAATGATTGTTCATGCATATTGATTAGTGATGATAAACCTTAAAAAGCAGGAGCGGAAACCACCTTGGATTTCTCCCACTTACACCCAGGACACTTCTCTGAGGACAGACTGTGGCCAGACAGTGCCAGTGTCTTCAGTGATGATACTGCTGCATGGAAACTGAAATATCTCATCAAATCAGTATTATTTTAATTGCCATGAATGATCAGCCAGTTATGTGAGTACAGCCACTGAGATTTACTCTTCAGCAGTACTTCAAAGTGACTCTTTTTAAAGAACAGTTGTAATTAAGTGATTCTGAGGTAAGTGTAGCATAGTTTGTTTTTCCTTCACTTTCTGCTCAGAAAATTTTACTTGCTGCCTCAACACACTGCATTTTGCTGATACCAGCCATGTGTGTTGAGTAAAATAGACTTTTCTTGGGGCTCATCAGTGCTTAGGGAATATTGCAGCAAGAGGAGACAGAGGGGACAGTCTGTTAAATGAGGAGGTCTCCGACAGAGCATGCTCAGTTGGTGCTGGAACTTGGTGCAGTGAGAGAGGCAGCTGGAGGAGTTCTAGGCTGAAGAATATCGTCGGTGGCCAGAGCTTGCCAGTGCGGACCGCTGGCTTGTCTGTGCAGGGGGGCAGCTGGGTGGACCCGGGCTGCTCTGCTCTGAACCCCCCTCACCAGCCCAGCAAGCGCCTCGTGTTCCTGCGTGGGGCTGGGTGCCACACGTCTCGCCAGAGCCCGTCATGACAGTAAGCGCCTTGACCTTTCTTTCCCTTTTTCCTCCTTTTGTGCCTCAGAAACAAGACTGCCAACGGAGACTACCGGAAGGAGCACCGAGAGCGGAGTCGCAGCCCGATAGAGAGGGCTGCTGCCCCCACCATGAGCCTTCACGCCAACCACATGTACGCCTCAATCCCCAGCTTGACCATGGATCAACCCCTAGCACTGACCAAAAACAGCATGGACGCAACCCGGCCGGTCGGCATCACACCCACGCTGACTTCTGTGGAACGGCAGCAGGTACTGGCTTGGGGCTGGCCAGAGGCTCTGGGTGCTCGGAGGAGCCCTTGCTGCAGATGCACGAGGGCCTTCCAGGTGTAAGGAGAAGGCAATACTGTTCTTCAGGCAAAACGTGGTTTTAAAAACTCACGGTGGGTGTCCCAGCTCACTGCGTTCCACGTGAATAATTCGCTGCTGTTCAGGTGGATCTGCCACGGGTTTCTTGGCCTTCTTGCTTCTTCTGATGCTTTGCTAAGCTTGTGAGTGCACGGGTTTTAACTGGGAACAGAGTCTGTGCTGGATCAAAGCTCTGACTTTGGCTGGTATAGCCAGCCAGAAGCATTCATTGAGTTGTTCAGAGCAGTGTTAACATCACTATTTCTTAATGACTTTTCCTACAGCAAAGTCATGACTATTTTCTGCTTTTTTTCCTTAAGCTGGAGCAGTTTTGTTGGGATTAATTTGCTTTTAGTGGGTTGCTTGTGTTTGGGCTGCCATCTTGTACATGATTTTCCTTCCCAACTGCTGAAGCTGTTACAGAATAGCAGTCTTCTTATGTCAGAGTTGCTTTTATCCCCCTCACAAGTGGAGAGACAAAGCCAAGACCATTGAGTTGTGATGAGAAATTTAGCTGGCCCACACTCCCAAGCTCTTCCTTCCATCTGTCCTTCTGTCCCTCCTCCCCTGCTGTGATGCCCTGTGAAGGGTGTTGGTTGGTTTAGGTGTTTTTAACCTTACCATGGTGAATGGGATTTCATCTTACTCTGTTCCTAACAAAGAGGTGGAAAAAATACCTCATTACTTTAGCCAGTGTAGGGTTATTCAGCTGCTGGAGTCACTGCTACTAATTTCTCAGCTTATCACAATATTTTCACATCTGTAGGCGTAGTCTGCTCAGTGCACCTGGACACACACAACCAGAGCGGGGCATTCTGGAAAGTGCTCTTCTGTGAGAGGGACACACTCTGCTGGAGCACGTCCAGAGAAGGGCAGTGAACCTTTTGGAAGGTCTGGAGCACAAGTCCTGTGAGGAGTGGCTGAGGGGCCTGGGGTTGCTGAGCCTGGAGCAAAGGAGGCTCAGGGGAGACCTTATCATTCTCCACAGCTTCCTGACAAAAGGCTGGAGCCAGGTGGGGGTTGGGTTCTTCTCCCAAAGAACAAGGGACAGGACAAGAGGATATGGCCTCAGGTTGTGCCAGGGAAGGTTTAGTTTGGATATTAGAAAAAATCTGTTCCCAAAAGGGTTGTCCAGGGTTGTCCCAGGCTGCCCAGGGCAGTGGTGGAGTCCCCATCCTTGGAGTGGTTTCCAAGCCATGGAGATGTGGTGCTGAGGCACGTTGTGTTCTCGAGACAAACTGTTCTGTTACCTGTCTCTCTCTCTCTCCTTCCCAGCTCTTGAAGGTACTCTCTGAAGTGCTCTCCTAAAGAGAGAAGCACATACATGCTTGTCAAAAACTGCTTCACAGATGCACTAAATCTTGTCCTTTATTGAAAGGAAAATAAATACTTCCACATGGGATCTGCTGCCAGATGAATCAGATCATTCTTTAATTTATGTTTTTATTTCTGTGGGTGTGCTGCACGGAGTTGTAAAATGACCAACAAATTAAGATTCTGTTAATTACATCACTTCCGTTAATCTTTTGGACAGTTAACGATGAACTTGCTTTGAGTACAGCAAAATGGACTCCTAAAATACACCAAAAATGCAAAGCCAAAACATTGCAGTAGCCGTGTACTTTCCCTTCAGCCACCTGCAAAGACTGGGATGGTTCTTTTCCCAAGGCCTTGTTTCCATGTCACATTTACAGAGTAAGCAACTGTAAGAAGAGTATTTTACATTTACACTTTATACACACTATACACTGGGGACCTGAGGTGATGCAAGCAGACATTTGGGGGAATTTGCACATGCAGAGAGTGCAAAAGGGTGATGTTTGTTAAGCAGTGCTGAAAAAAGCAGGTTCAGTATGACAGGAAAGGACTTGTGGTCAAGACTCGCTCAGGAGCTCTTCACATTTTGTATGTTAGAGGCTTCTTGCTTTGTGTACAAAAAAGTACAGAGTTAGGCAGCCAAGGGAAAATGAATGAAAAATGATTTAAAACTTGATTAACAGTGACATGGCAAACAGGTGAAATTGGTGCAGCCCTTCTGAGTCCTGGATCACAAGGACACGTGGCCACAGAGGGAAACAAGCATTTAATGTGTTGATGTTTCGTTCTGCATGTGTGATGTGGGTGGAGACAGTCCCTGTAAAACCCCTTTAATGCTTTTAATGCTTTATTTCTACACTGCCCTTTTTCTGTGTGGCCGCTTGCCACCAAAACGGCGAAGAACTGCTGCGGGAACGCAACGCGGGGTTTAGAAACGGGGTAGAGGAGTGTCAGGGGGCCGGTGGGCTGTGGGGCGGGGAGTGACCGCCCGCTCTCTGCTCTCTCCCTGCCAGAACCGCCCGTCCGTCATCACCTGCGCCTCGGCCAGCCCCCGCAACTGCAACCTCTCGCACTGCCCCGGCCCCCACAG
>NW_008604445.1:1423-2524 GCF_000691845.1 Merops nubicus | reverse complement strand
AGGGCACTGGGTGGGGGGGCAGACAGCACCACACACCCCCGCGCCTCCCGTCTGCCCGGAGACCCGCTAGCCCGCGCTTGAAGAGCTGTAGTTTCCCCGGTCTTGCCCCAGTCCATGGGCTCTTGTGATTCAGCTGCGGGCACCGAGATCTTTCCATGCAGCCCCAGCCCCTCTCCCAAAGCTCACACCCTCTTCCCCTCTGCATGGAGAGCACAGAAAGCTTTGGAGGGACACTGCTGTAGCAACCCAGGCAGGGAGCATCAGTGTCCTGCCTTCTCTGCCAGGCAGCTGGGGACTGTTTCTCTTCCCTCTCCCTTGTTGTGTGACCAGGGCTCACACAGCCTGGCCCCTCCAAACCTTCATGGCAGCAAGGCTTCACCACCCACAACATGTCGGTGTAGCAACACCACCGTGATGTAGCACGGACCTAAAACTTCATGGTTGAGTGGTAATAATAATCATCACTATTTTTTTTAGAAATACCAGTGTTTTGTTGAAAACTAGAATTAGAAACTTAGGCAAGACCCCTTTTTGTTACACTCTTCTCATTAGTTAGGGATGTAAGGTGGTAGAAGTTGTCCAGACAAGGGCTGTTTCTTCTGTAAGAGCTGCTTCAGTGAGACCCCCCCGGCTGTATTTCCATGCGCTTTGGAACAGGAGTACATGTTTTCAGGAAGGACAGGTCTCTTCTCACTTGAGGAGGTCTTTGTGCATGACACTCGCATGTATTTTGGGGTCAGTCGAGCCTTTCTGTGGCCTGGAGGGCAGTGGCATGGGTCCGCAGAGTTTTAAGGGGTTTTGAAGAGTAAGTCTCACTTAGACACACAGATATTCTTTCTGAATGGTAAGACTGCAAGTCTCATAGTTAGTTGGAGGTTCAAAACCTGCCTTTTAAGGTTCCCGGTAATACCATTACAGACAGATTTTTTTATATATAATTATAAAATAGTATTATTTTAGTGCTTGTAGTACCTAATGCAGAGGTAATGATGATTCATTTAGTTTTCTGACTGGCTCCAAGCGCAAGTATCTGAAGCGTGGTGGAAGCCGAAAGTCAGCTTTTGGCGAGCTCTGACTTGGACTGAGGTCTCTTCTGGGGTC
>NW_008604445.1:0-1252 GCF_000691845.1 Merops nubicus | reverse complement strand
GGGGTAACTCCTCTGTCTCTCCCTGCGCAGCCACAGCCGCCTGCGACCCGGTGGTGGAGGAGCACTTCCGCCGGAGCCTCGGCAAGAACTACAAGGAGCCCGAGCCCGTGGCGAACTCCGTCTCCATCACGGGGTCTGTCGACGACCACTTCGCCAAGGCGCTCGGGGACACGTGGCTCCAGATCAAGGCCGCCAAGGACGGCGTCTCCGGCAGCCCCGAGTCGGCCTCGCGGCGCGGCCAGTCCTCCCCCTCCTCCCACATGGTCGCCCACAACCACTCGCCCTCCGTGGTCTCCTGAGGAGCCCGGGGAGCTGTGCGGCGGGACTGAGCTCGGGACAGCGTTGGCGGGAGCTGGGGGGAGGGAGGGGAGCCTTCAACACACCTTTTTTGTGTACTCGCTTTTTCTTTGTCAAAGGGTGCCCTTAAAGACAATAGCAGGAACTATTTCATAAAGGTTCACACGATGTAGCATCCTTTTTTCCTGCCTCAATTACCAAAGAAACCTCTGATGCAAATCTGCTGCCCCTTAAAAAAAAAAGAAAAATTCTGCACGTTGATCCACAAAAGCCATTACACTTAGTTGGTTGACCCAAACGCTTCTTGCCTTTATCAGCCTCTCAAGACTAGAATTTGTCTGGTTTGCTCACATCGCTTGGCTTTTCTTTTTCATTCGTTTGTTCGTTTTCCCTCTGTGAAGTAACTTCGTATGTATATACTTGAAAAGAACTGTCATGTATGATTTGCACTATTGGAGGAGGACTGAAGTTGCATAGCAACTTTCTGGAAGACGCTAATATTTTGAGGGCAAACTGCTGAAAAAAGGGTTTAAGGATGACATTTCTATCAGTTTGATTTTATTTTTTTTTTATTCTTAAAGGAAAACAGCTTTGGAAGGGGAAGTCTCATACAGGTTATAGGTCTTTCTCTCTTTAGATGTCAGGTGCTTAGTGCTTGCAACTGGACTGCATAATTTACAGAACACGGGCATTTTTTCCTAAACACTGCAGTTTGTTAGAATAGAGCTGAGGTTGGAGGGTTCAATAGTGCTTAACGATGCATGTTTTATGAAAAATAGCTGGTATCTATTAATGTATAGACAGTAAGAATCATAATACTTATTAGCTTTTCTCCAGAATTAGTTTATTTTTGTCAGTAACGATCCTAGGTATACTCACTGCTGGTACAGTTGTGCTCTATGACGTTTGTGCCCGTGCTCCCTGCGCGGCAGCCAGCGCAGGGCAGGGGCACCGG
>NW_008604444.1:751-1014 GCF_000691845.1 Merops nubicus | reverse complement strand
TTAAAAGAGAGCATCTGTTATAGGTCTAGTAGATGGCCCCAACCCTAAACCTTAACACTTGGTAATAGGAAATGCTGTGGATCTAGTAAATGTCCTTATAGCTGGGCCCAAACTTCTCCTTAACAGTAGGTACATAAGTTAGAATTTAAGTATTTTCAAGGAGGACAAGATGACACTTGCTGATGACAATTCCCTTTTATGACTTCAGTCTCTGTCATGGTTACAGGGGCTGGGACCAGTTTATCCTTATGTGGGTAGAACCA
>NW_008604444.1:0-398 GCF_000691845.1 Merops nubicus | reverse complement strand
GTCTTACCCACTGGATTTCCAGAGGACAAGAGCTACCAGATCTTTTCTACGAGACCACTGTTTCATCTGGACTGCTACCACCACCCTAACTACAGAGTATCAGGTTGTATTCTGACTCTGTCTGTGGTTTTCCTTTGTATTATTGCTTTTATTTTATTTTTTTCTTATTAAATTGTATTTGTGACTTGGAGTCTCTCACTGGTTTGTTTTCAAACCATTACAGTCTCTCAGATAGTGCCTCTTTCTCTCCAGAGATTCCCTACAGGAAGTCTGAACTATCAACAAATCAGATATTTTATTTTCAGGTATTTTGACTACATGACTAAAATAAGGCGAGTTCAGGCTTGAAAGTTTTAGAAAGTACAATATCTTATTATGTTGCAGTGCGCCTCCTGGAG
>NW_008604443.1:14217-16790 GCF_000691845.1 Merops nubicus | reverse complement strand
ACTGGTTCTGTTCCAGCTCAAACCAGGCAAGATGAGTTAAAGGTTCCTTGACTCTTTTCTACAAGAACAATCCCGGCCATGTTAATTGGCACAGCTAGTAATTTTGGTAGCTGTTTTGCTCACGTAGACGTTCCACCTCCTTCCAAGAGAGTGGAGCATCCTCTGCATGCTATTGCACATGTTATTTCCTCCCACCAACACCACGTTCAGAAACAGCTTGTGCATGAGCAGAGACTTAACCAACGGAGCAACATCAAGGAAGAGCTCCAGGCTTTTGGGAAAGGGGTTCCTGGATACACATTTTGAGATTTAAGGTCCTCTATAAACGTAATTTCTCGTAAGCACTATCTGATGATGAGCTCTGCTCAAGATTACATCCAAAGAGCCCCCAGAGTATAATGGAGTACAAATGGGCTCTAATAGGGCTTTTGGCTGTTACATTTGCACGAGTCTGCTCAGTGGTTAAATTGTAGGAGGCTCCTGAAAACTCTTCTCTTTTCCCCACTGTATCAGTGGAAGGTCTTCAGTAATTTGCATTCAAGCAAATGTGCCTTGTGAATAACAGGACCTTGCATAGGGGAGTATAATTTTATGACTTCATCCCAGCAATCTGAGCCAAATTGTGCTTCCTCTTTGAAGAGCTGCCGTTGGCGAGGAGAGATTGCTCACGATGTCACGTGCGACAAAAATGCTCATTTTCAACTTCCATGACCTGTTTTTTTGGTCATTTATTTCCAAAATACCAGCTATCGGCCTGAGCAATGCTTCTCCTCTGTCAGGGCCTATGAGCATCACTCAAAGCCTGTGGTATCTCACAAGGGTTCAGTGGAGAATGAGAGGAAAAACTCCTAGGGTAGATACCATAAGCTTTCCTTTGAGGTGGGGGAGTGGATTAACTGAAAGGGAAATTAATAAGCTCCAGGGTCCCAGCTCACTGCTGGTACCAGTGTGTGCAAATCCCAACACAGAGCCAAGGCCACATTCACACTACGTCTCTGAAGGCAGCAGGATTATCACTGTGGAAAGTACTGAGAACACATTAGGATGTAGGGAAGAGTCATTTAATCACAAGGGGTAAAATAGTCACCAGAATTAAGGTGGGACAGCCCCAGGGTAGTTTGGTGAAGAGGGAAACTAAGAAACAGTTATCCTGGATCTATGTCCTGTTGCTTCCCCAGCTTTCTTCCATGTCTACAGCTATTTTCCTGTTTCAGCCCACAAGGTGAGACCCCCAACCCCCCCCTGGCTCCAGGCTCCTGTCAGGAGCTGTGCAGAGCCAGAAGGTCTCCCCTGAGCCTCCTTTGCTCCAGGCTCAGCACCCCCAGCTCCCTCAGCTGCTCCTCCCCACACTTGGCCTCTAGACCCTTCCCCAGCAGCTCCGTTGCCCTTCTCTGGCCACGCTCCAGCCCCTCAAGGTCCTTCTGGGAGTGAGGGGCCCAAAAACTGACCCCAGGATTTGAGGCACAGCCTCACCAGTGCTGAGTACAGGGAGACAACCCCTGTCCTACTCCTGCTGCCCACACTGGTGTTGACCCAAGCCAGGATGCTGCTGGCCTTCTTGGCCAACACCTATCTCACTCCCATCTCAAAATTTAATACTGGGGTTTGTCTGCTTCACTCCAAGCTCTGTATCTCAAGTCATTCAATGCAAGTCCATCAATCCCAAACAGTGGCATAACCAAAGCAAAAAAATGGAGAAAGAAACAGAGATGGAGCAAGAGAGATCCTTCTCCAGCCTGTATCCCAGACAAGTACCTTTCGTATGCCTCTAGACCAGCAGTATCTGCCAGCTGAAGAAGGGACATGCAAAACAACAGCATGGTGGGTTTTACAGGCAAACAAGGAGAAAAAACACTGCCCTGACACAAGCAGCTACTGTCCAAGCTACTTAAGATAGATTAAAACATAAGGGTAGCTTCTTGGCTGGCCTCTGCCTACAGTAGACCAACAACAGACTTGAAGAAGACCCCAGTTTGTGTTTGAAGTCTGATGCATTTAGTGAAGATACATATTGCTCCTGAAAGCCCCTGCCACCCAAAGCACAGCACACACTGTCACGGACACACTTTGCCTCTCCTCGTTACCAAATTCACTGGAAAGAGGAAGCAAAGCTGCACTTCCCTGCAATGAAACCCATTTCTGATGGCATCACTGGAGACCTGACTCCAGCATTAATTCAGAGCCTGCCCATTACCTATTAATTAAAGGACACTATTATGCAAATAATGAAAATTAATTAAGCCCTCACTTAAATACACCCCGGGCAAGCAGCTACAATTTTTTTTTAATCATAAAAGTGACAGCCTATGAGCTGACACCTCTTTAAAGGATGTCTTTAATATCAAAATAAAATAAAGTAAAACAGCCTTGTCTCCCGAGCGGATGAGCACTAATGAGACATTAACCCAATCCTCCCCAGCCTGCTGGGTGGAGAGAGCTGGGAGATTCTCTTCCTAGAAACTTCACCCTTCTTCCAGGAGGCTCTTTCTCCTGGGCACCAAGAGTCCTGGCTAGATGTTTCACAGAGAAGTCCCTCACCACTGAACCTGATGATAGAGCAGCTGGACTGACCA
>NW_008604443.1:11888-14186 GCF_000691845.1 Merops nubicus | reverse complement strand
GGCAGCAGGAGGCTCCAGTTATCAGTGAAAGTTCATTGAGCAGGGACATCTGGCTCTGTGGGCAGCAAGTGGGAGGATTCCTGCCACCAGGAATGATGTCAAGGAGCAGAGGAGGGGTCTTTCTGCCCTACTTCACTATGTGCATTTTTGTTTGGTTCTCTTCTCTTCTAAACACCCTATGAGTGAATTTACTTTCTGAATTTCTTTGGGTTTTTTCTGCGTTTTTAGGTCCTAATCCAGGCACAGAGGTAGGTTGGAAGGACCAGGTCCTGAGCAGGATAAATCTGAGCTGGAGAGCACTGGAAGCACAGAATTGTTTTGGCTGGAAGACACCTTTCAATTCATCAAGTCCAGCTGTTCCCCCAGCACTCAGTCCCCACTGTCCCATGTCCCTCACACCACATCTCCAGGGCTTGGAAACCCCTCCAGGGGTGGGGACTCCACCACTGCCCTGGGCAGCCTGGCACAGCCCTGCACAGCCCTTGCCAGGGAGACATTGCTCCTCAGGGCCAACCTCAACCTCCCCTGGGGCAACCTGAGGCTGTTCCCTCTTGTCCTGTGGCTTGTCCCTTGGGAGCAGAGCCCGACCCCCCCCTGGCTCCAGGCTCCTGTCAGGAGCTGTGCAGAGCCAGAAGGTCTCCCCTGAGCCTCCTTTGCTCCAGGCTCAGCACCCCCAGCTCCCTCAGCTGCTCCTCCCCACACTTGGCCTCTAGACCCTTCCCCAGCAGCTCCGTTGCCCTTCTCTGGCCACGCTCCAGCCCCTCAAGCTCCTTCTGGGAGGGGCCTAATGCAATCTCCAGAGATGCAACAGCTCCTCTGACTGCCAGGTGGCTTTTTGTGCTCACGTGTGTTTTACACATGTATTTTGTGTCACACTGAAGCCCTGCAACACAACCCTGAGACAGCTGAAGGCTACACTTAGTGTCATCACTGCAGATGGCCCTTCAGCTCCCACGTCAGCCCCCTCATGCTTCTTCTCCCTACCAGGGTGCCACACACCTCATTTTTCCCAGGCTGTGAGTGCAAGGCCAGGGCAGAGCACACAGGGCTGGGCATGCTCTACATCACCACTTGCTGTGATGATGTCATTGGCCACCAATGTGAAGGATGGGGCTAGAAGCCTGGTTTTGAAGTTCTTGGTGTGACTCACAACAGCCTGGGAATTACACTTGGAATAAGTGATGAAAACCCAACTACTCCTCCTTGACCACGCAGGGGAGATGTCCCCAGCAGCACCCATCACAGCTGCACCCTTGGAAATGAGGGCAAAGTTAGGGATGCTGACTGGTGAGGATGACTTCCACCAACAGCACCAAGAGCTGGGACTCCTCCAGACCTCTCCTTCTGAACCAGGTATTAACCCCGGGTGTGTGGAGATGGGAATAAATGCTTGGAAAACTCATTGATGGGAGGGAAACCACCCAGCCTGCATTTAAGGATGTCCTGAACTCAAGCACAGAGTCACCTCCTACAGAAAGCCCCTTCTCCAAGATGCCAGCCTCATCCAGGCCAGCATTTACAGGCAGTAGCTATTTGGAGAAATCTTCAACAGTCAGTGCATGCATTTTGAAGTGGAGGTTCCTGGACCTCAGATCATATTTTATATCTACCTCAACCATTAAAATATGCACCTTGGATTTTCTTGGTAGGAAAGGAATCCTGCAGGAAGAAGAAAATGGGATTTTGGTAGAGGAAATGGAGAGCAGAGGACGGGTTTGAAGGAGAAAGGAGGAGGGATTTTTACTAAATGCAAAAATTAGAGCAAAACCAACTTGTTCAGATGCTCTCCTGGGGATTCAGGGCCCTGAAATGCCAGGGTGAAGCTGGCAGCCACTTTGCTACATCAGAGCCCAGCTATGCACATCAAACCCTCAGAAGACCAGGGAGATGTCAATGTTGGGGCTTTGGCTTCTCCCAGTGAGCACTGGGCATGGCTCTGAGCCCAGCAGAGGCTGCTGCAGCCCTTCATGCACAAGCCTACAAAGAGTGGAAGGAGAAGGGGGGTCCAGCAGCACAGCCTGGAAGGAGAAGGGGTGTCCAGCAGCACAGCCTGCCTGCAGGCATCACCTGGCAGGGCAAGGAGAGAGACAGAAACATTCTGGACCCACTACCAGAGCACTTACTGGTCATACTGGTTTTGGTCTCTTGAACAGAAAACATATCCGGGTAAAGAACCATAGAATCATTTTGGCTGGAAGAGACATTTAAGATCACTGAGTCCAACCCTTCGCCCATCCCTGCCAGGTCCCCACTGCCCCGTGTCCCTCACCCCACATCTCCAGGGCTTGGAAACCCCTC
>NW_008604443.1:6907-11613 GCF_000691845.1 Merops nubicus | reverse complement strand
CCTCTCCACCACTTCTAAGGTCCTTCGTATCCTGTGGGGCCCAAAACTGACCACAGTCCCCAGGCTGTGGCTTCCCCAGTGCCCAGTCCAGGGGGATAATACCTGCCCTAGGGACTCACCGTCCTCAGTGTGAACAATTTCTTCTGTATATCTAGTCTGAGGAAGCAACAGTATGTGTCCCCAGAGCAGCATTTTCCCCAGTGGTGACACTTGACTGAAGCCTGCAGAGATGCTGGGGCAGCAATGGCCAAAGCCCAGTGCCCTCTTGGTGATGAATTTCAAGCACTCTGCCCCTCTCTGCCTGCCCCAGCCTGCAGGCAGCTGCTCTCCCACACCCTTCACTCAGCACCCACCTCCTCCCTTCTTGCCTTCCCCTTTTCTTTGCTGCTGAAATTCCTCACATCTGCATATGCACTGACTCCAGGGCCACCCTGCCATCACCTCCAGGAGGAAGCCAAGACCCAAACCACTTCTTCAAAGACTGCTTCACTTTCAGGCTTCCTTTCTGCACCCTTCCTTCTACCCTTGCCTTCCTCAACCCTCCTTAGCTTGTGTCCTCAAAGCCACTCCTCTGCCACAATCACAGACTGGTAGGGTTGGAACCCACAGCAGCTCACCCAGGTTCACAGCCAGGAGGGTTTGGGATCTCTCCAGAGCAGGAGACTCCACAGCCTCTCTGGGCAGCTGCTCCAGGCTCTGCACCCTCACCCCAAAGAAGTTTCTCCTCCTGCTCAGGTGGCACCTCCTGGGTTCCAGTTGGTGCCCGTTGCCCCTTCTCCTGTCCCTGGGCACCACTGACCAGAGTCTGGCCCCCGCCTCTTGCCCTTTAGCTCTTGCTCAGCATTGATCAGATCCCCTCTGAGGCTTCTCTTCTCCAGGCTGACCAGACCCAGAAGAAAACTCATAGGAGGGTTAATCACCACCAGGCATCACCGAGCCCAGTGCAAACAAAGTCCTGTGCAAGCCCACTGCCAGCCCCAAGCCCACCACCAAAGACCTTCCAGAGAGGGAAGACTCATCCTTGATTAGAAGGTATGGGGAACGTGTCAACATCTTGTCTACAAACCCCTACAAGCCAAGCTGACCTCAGCATGTGGCAGAGGGATGCAGAAAGGTCTTTGCTGCAGGGTGATGGTCCAGACTAAGAGTCAAAACTGTGTGCTCATGTGAGCTGGAAGGGCAGTCACCTCCCTGCCCGTGGCTGCGTGTTTAGAAGGATAATCCTCATCCTCAGGACATTCTCAGTATGACAGAACACAACAAACGACCCAGAGGAGATCTGCAGGGCTGGATGTAAGTGGTTTAGCGTGCCTGTGATAGGGCTTCTGAGTGCTTGCTGTCCTCTGCCAAAAAATTGGGCTGCTCATCAAGCTTGCATCGCTGCTTGAGCACGCATCCTCCTCTGCTGCACAGAGAGAGTCCTGCAAAAGCCACCTGCTCTTGTGAATATTTCTGGCCTTCCACTAAAAGAGGGTCATGTTCTGCTTCCACTGAAAATAAAATAAAATAAAAAATTAGAGAGTGGACAGGCAGCTAGGAATTCCTGAGGTTTGACAGCCCGTCATCAGAGATGAACTGGACTGAAATAGAAGGCATCTTCTCAGGAAACAAACCCCTGAACTGGTCTCCATTCATTTTTAGCAAGCAAACCAGGTGAGCAGAGCCAACTGCTAGTTAGCCTCTGAGTCACGGGAAGCAGCACCCGAAACACACGCCTTGCCCAAAGCCTTGAAGGACTTGAAAAAAAAAAGGATGAAAATGATTTGAGGCAAGTTTCAGGGCTTGCAAATTCCCTGTGAAATCCAGGCTTCAGATAACCAAGAGCTCCAGGGCTGAGGTCGGGCTGCTGCTGAGCACCTGCACCTAGTAATGCATCCTTGGCCGAATTCTGCTCGGGGCACCAAAGCCCCACAGATGTCACTGGCTGCACAGTCTGGCCCCATAACTTGTAATTTCTCTGTAATCAGAAGCAAGAGGGTGAGAGATGGAGTGGCCATACATAATGCATGTCTTCTGGCATTGCTCTGGATGCAGGAGATGTGCCCCCCAGCTGGTGGGGCCGGCTGTGACGCCGAAGAGGTGGATGCCTGGATAACCAAGAAGAGCTCCAAGGGCTCCCTGTGATCCCTTGGGAGCGTATCCTCCCCTCCCTCCCTGCTCCCCCACCATATCCCAGCTCTCTTCCACGTTCCCCATGCAGCAGCAACACGTGGCTGGTACCTACGTGCTGGTGGACCAGCCTGCTGCTGTCCCTTGGCACTGGCAAGCATCTTGCTCCCACACATCCCCTCTTACTGAGTCATTCATCAGCTGGAAGGACAATTAAGCACTCCAGGTATGACATGCCCCAAACTCAAAGGTCTCCCTGGTATTTTGAGAACACCCTATGCAAAGGATGCCATGCCATGCTCCCTTGCAGCCCGTTGCTGCTACTTTCCTTCCTGTCTCCACTGCCAGGCCACCACTGACCTCCACTTCATCATCTGGGCTGGTTCCCTGCCATCCAGCCTCCAGTGCATCCCTCCAGATGTCAGATCTAGTTTTTTAACCCAGCTGTGACCCTCCCTCCTTGTCTCCACACCCAGGGAAGCTGCGTTTATCCTCTGTTCCTTTGAGTGTTCTTCCCCAGCCCACCCTGATCCCTCCCTCCCTGTGCCCTTGGTCCTTCCCTAAAAACCTCAGTAGGTTTTGGACATCCCTGAAAACCCCTGAAAGCACCTCATACCAAGTTTTACACAATCCCAAAATGCTCTTCTCCCTGAAACCCATAACCAACACACTCCACTGTAGGCAGTCATGCCCTTTGGCTCACATGGCTTTCAGGAAAAGGATTCTCTCCCCTGGATGACCGTGGGTGGGTTTCACACCAGGGCCAAGGTTCTATCTGGTCCCCTCCATGTGCACAACACCTCCACCAAGCTCCTCCAGAGACATGGGAGCCAGAAAGGGAGAATACCTCCATTCTATATCGAAATGTTGCAGGACTTGGACCAGAAGCCACCCTCCTGGCCAGGTCCAGCCTCCTCCTGCCAGCCTGGGGCATCAACCATGATGCCACCACATCTCACTTTGCTCCCTTGGCCACACCGTGGCGAAGGAGAAGCTGCTGCTCCTTTAAAAGGTCCCCACTGCTGTAAGCCAAGGATGGCTGTGAGAGCTGCAACCCATGTGGGAGCAGGAACCAGCTGCTGGAAAAGGGCAGGGAAGAAGCCAGTAAACTTCCCAGAAATGGGGGTTAGATCCTGCTGCTGCCAAAATACCTGGGTTTCCCTAGGAGAAGGGCTCCCCACCCAGCACGGTGGAGCACGATCACATAAATATCATCCCTGATTGAACTGCACAGGGCATGACATTTACCACCAGGATGTAACCTTTGCATACATCTCCTTCAAGTGATTAGTGCTGAGCACACCCCGTGCCGTTCAGGCATCACTGCTGAATGATGAGCAGATTAAGTCATGAGAGAGATCACGAAAAGACCTGTAAACACAGGATGTGGAGAGCACCAGACGGTGCTTCCCAGCCTGACCACGAGTGAAGAGCAGCTGTGGGAGCAAGGAGAGCATCGAGGTTTGAGTTTGCTTCAGCTAAGCTGACCAGGCAATCAACATTTGCTACGGTACGTCTTGGAAATAAATGTAAGGAAAGATCTTCTGACAACATCCTCAGCACAGCTGGGGAAGTTCAGAAGGCAGCAAGCTGAGGAGACAAGGGCAGACAGCAGGCAAGTGTCAGCAGCCATGCAAAGTGGGACCCACCAGAAAATCTCTGTATGAGCTGATTTCCTACAGAAAACTGGATCTCTGACAACACACCTTTTTGCATGGAGAGCTTGTAGTGATGCTCAGGAGATCTGCTTTCAGAAATTTCACTACAGCTTCAGGCTTGCTGTTGGAGAGGAGGAATATCTCAACGCTGAGCTCAGAGGATGAGAAACCAGACCCCCCCCAGGCCACCAACCCAGCACCACTTGCATTCTCCACTCCTCTGCTCTGAACCTGGGAAGCCTGGCAGAGGTCAGCCAACTCTTTGTGCAAACCCCACTCGAGCTTCCCAAAGCTGCAGCAAACGGTGAACCCCCTGCATGGACTGGGGTGCCAGAGCCTGGAATGACCTCAGCCAGGCCGTGGGTCACTTGCCTGTGTGGTTTGCCTAAACGATTGATGGGGGCCCCACCAGCAGAAGGGGATTTCAGAGAGGAAAACCCAGCAACAGATCTTAGCTTGAATATTCTTCACCAGGCTGCCACTGCCACCAGCCAAGGACCTTCTCCTAGGCTATGGGGCCACCACCAGCTCTTCCTCTGCACGTTCCTCACCAGTCTCAAGACTAGAGAGGCTTACAGACTAAAAAACCTCTGGCTCCCCAGCAAAGACATGAGCTTTGGGGAGTGCAACATGCAGCAATGTGCCCAGAAGACCTGTGTCCTTCACCTCACTCCACATCCTGAGGTACCAGCACCCAACACACTGCCTTGAGTCCAAAAACCACAATATCACTTAAACCTGCTGTCATGCCCCCACACACACGCTGAGCAGATAGCACAGATCCCTCTCCAGGGCACCTTTGGTACCGGGCTATAGAGGGTTAAACTTTACAGCCTCGGAAAGAACATTTTAAACCCAAAAAAGGAGGTGGAGAGGAGGGACAACGTGCCACCTCCCAAGCTGTGCGCTCCTATATTCGGGGAAATCTCACCCGAATCC
>NW_008604443.1:6600-6853 GCF_000691845.1 Merops nubicus | reverse complement strand
TTCCACAAACCAACCCAAGTCCCCGAAACCTTCCACAAATCAACCCCAGTCCCCGGGGCTCACCAAGGAAAGGAGAAGGAAAACGAAGCAAATGAAAATACAAACTACCTCCTGCGATCCCACGGTCCCCCGGGTCCGTCGCTCTACATCCCGGGGAGTTTTTGGGGAGGAGACCTCCACAGCAGCCAACAGCCAGCCGTCTGGGAAGGACCCTGCCCCATCTCCTGCCTGCGAGCAGCTCCGGATGGTGGGG
>NW_008604443.1:4576-6490 GCF_000691845.1 Merops nubicus | reverse complement strand
CTCGCAGGCACCTGCTGATTGGACTAACGTGCCTCTTGCTAATCACCCCGCGAGGAAGAGTATGGCTGGAGTGACGTGCTTATGAAGATAAATATTTCAACTTCCCAGTTAGCGCCGTAAACTCGTTCCAGCTGGAGAGTCTCTGAAGTTGATTCCAGGAGAAAAATGCCTCGATAATTAAATTTTTCTTCCTTTCTTTCTTTTTTTTTTTTTAAAAAAAAAAAAGGCTGGGAAATATTAATTTTGGTGAAAAATGTAGCGTGTCGTTCAGGTGCAATTAGGAGCTGCTGGTGGAGGGAGAAAGCTCGCTGGAGGAGCCCGAGGAAGGGATGGGAGTGTTTTCTCCCCTCAGCAGAGGGAATGCAGCGCTCTGCCCTATCTAATCTCACTATAGCAACAGGAAGACCTTGGCAACCCTGAGCTTTCCAGTTATTAAGATGGGAGCGGGAAGAAGTCAGGAGCACAGCACCAAGGGACGCTCAGCCAAGAAGCTGACCTGGTTGCTGCTGAGGAAATAAAGCTCCCTGTCTTGCTTAGGGATGATGGAGGGGCTACCAAGCTCTTGGATGGGTGGTAGGCCAAGGTTGGCTTCCCAAAAACTTTCTTGTAGTGCTTTTTTTTTGAGGGGAGATAAGCCAAAGAGGAGATGCCGATCTCCACACCACACCCTGGAGAAGGATATCCAGGACCTGCTGCTTGGACCTATTACAGAAGGTCCAAAGGAGGCCACAAAAATGCTCTGAGGGCTGAAAGCCCTCTGATGGGACGCCAGGCTGAGAAAGCTGTGCTTGTTCTGCCTAGAGAGGAGAAAGCTCTGGGGAGACCTTCTGGTGGCCTTTCAGTCCTCCAGGGGTGGTCTAGAGGAAAGCTGGGGAGGGACTTTTGAGCAGGGACTGTTGGGACAGGACAAGGGGGGGATGGTTTGAAACCAAAAGAGGGAGGTTTAGACTGGAGAGAAGGAAGAAATGTTTGACCCTGAGGGTGGTGAGCCCCTGGCCCAGGCTGCCCAGAGAGGTGGTCGCTGCCCCATCCCTGGAACCATTCCAGGGGAGGTTGGATGGGGTTCTGAGCACCCTGCTATAGCTGCAGATGTCCCTGCTCCCTGCAGGGGGGATGACCTTGAAAGGTCCCTTCCAACCCAAACCATTCTTTGGTGCCATGATTCTATGATTCCCCACGGTCCCAAGGAGAAGATGCTGGTCTTGGGTCCCGGGGCCAAGTCTGCAGCTCTCCCTCATCCTCTCTGATCTCAGCCCCAGCTTCGGCCATGAGATTTTTTTTTGGGGACAAGGAGGCTCTCCTGCCAGTGCCACCCAGCCTGAGGCTGCCATCAACCCACACCGCTGCCATCCCAGTGCCTCTGGAGATGGCTTGCTCGCCCTTGGCTCTCGCCAGGATGATTCACCCACAAATGCAAAGGTGTAGAACATTCACATCAACTTCTTGCAAAATGTTACATCTTGCTGCCTGCCTGGCCCAGAGCAGTCCCAGCTCCTAGACAGCAGGGACAGCCCCAGGGCCAACCTGGCGGCCACCAGCTCCTGGCTGGAGCTTGGTTCCACCTGGACAGAGCAGTGTTTGCTGTAATGCTTCTCCCCTGCTAAAGAGGGACAGTTCACTAAAACCTCTTTAACAGCCTTGCACCACCCCGTAAAAGGGGACTTGGAGCTGTTAGGACCTCCAAAACCAGACTCTGCAGCTCACAGAACATCTTCCAGCTGCTCTGCTCCACCACTGCAGCATGACGAGCACTCACCAGAATGGGCTATGACTCAGGGAAGACTGGCTCGGGACCTTGCAAGGCTAAGCTGCTACTAATACTACTATTCAGACTGCTAGAAGGGCAATCATCACCATCCCTTGTACTAAATATCCAAGGTAACATGAGTTAGACTTTTTGGTGGCAGATGGGTT
>NW_008604443.1:0-4557 GCF_000691845.1 Merops nubicus | reverse complement strand
GCTCTTCTTGGCACCTTGAAATCCCATGACCACGATCCTCACATCTCTCAATCCACTCTCATGGTTTCCACCCAAACTCAACTGTTTCTTTCCTTCCAGCATCTGGATTAACCCAAAGAAGTTGATTCACCAGCCTCTGAAACACGAGCCAAGCCTACCATAAGTAGACATCCTCAGCTCACAGCAGCCAGGACAGCCCTTGCTGCTTCACGCTACCTTCTGCTCCCCACCCAAGTCTCTAGCTGACTCCCAGCCACACTCCTCATGATCCCAGCTTTACCTCCTCAAGAGCTTTAGTAGCATTACAATATAAAGTAAGCAACTGAGCCAATTCCAGATGGAATCAGATGCTGCTGGTCCTTTTTTTCCTCCAAAAAAGACAGGAAGCCCCCACCACTTCACTCAGCTCTTTTGGGTGGATGTTGTCCAGCCAACACCTGCTAGACAGCCTGATGCTGGACACTAGAAGAAAAGTGGGGACAATCTTTTAGCAGGGCCTGTTAGGACAGGACAAGGGGGGATGGTGTGAAACTAAAAGAGGGAGATTTAGACTGGAGAGAAGGACGAACACTGAGAGTTGTGAGACCCTGGTCATGCCCAGAGAGGTGGTCGCTGCCCCATCCCTGGAACCATCCCAGGTGAGGTTGTTTGGGGCTCTGAGCAACCTGCTCTAGCTGCAGATGTCCCTGCTGAAGGGTTGGACTAGATGACCTTGAAAAGGCCCCTTCTAACCCAAACCAGTCTGTGATTCTAGATCAGATAAAGCAATCACAATAACACTCGAGAAGGGAGATGATGCAGAAAACTTAAATATATGATTCCCATCTCTCAGCCAGCTCTTCAGATGGTGTATATTGGCCAAGCTCCATGGAGCTCTGCTAACAGTCACTCATCTGGATGGATCTAAGTCTCCGGGACTCTTCTGAGTGTTTGCCAGGGGTTTTTCTTGCTTTTATTTTTTATTTTTGACGGGGTTGGAAAGTACCTCAATCAAAAGGCACCCTGCCCGGTAGCACACATTAAACCGAAAACTATGAGTCAAATGCCAAAATTTTAATAACAGCCTAGCTATTCATCTGGTCAAAACCAGCACCCTGGCACCCTCCCTGTGTCCCCTCTGTCCAGGCAGGGATCACAGCTGCCAGCAAGGTGCCAGCCCCCATGCCAGCTGTCCCAGCAGTGGGAATTCGGTGGGGGGGGGAGGGCTGCTGGGTAGGACGATGGCAGCGTTGAGTAAACCAAAATACAGCAAGAGTGTGTCATCCTAAGAGCCTGTTTCAGCCTCAGACACCCGCCAGGGTTAGATACCAGGAGGCTCTTTATCTTGTCACCGGTGACTAAGAGCATCCATGGCATGATGGTACTGCAGAAAACACAGGTGATGGAAAATGGCCCCTTTCCAAGGAGGATGGACCTTTTATTACGTTCTGTTTATCTCCTCTATTACTACAGAGAAAGCCACGAAGCATGCGATCCTTTTAGGTTCTCTGAATCCACTTAGATTTTATCTCTGCAGCCAGAGCTTTCCAGGAATGAAATAGCTGCAAGACACAACGTGGGTGAAACGAAATCAAATGGAGAGTCTCCAACATGAAAGGCAAACTAAACGGATGACAGCACTAGTTATACGCAGGGAGAAATAAGGAGGAAAGGAAATTAAAAGCAATTAAAGGGAATTAATTAGAAGGTATGATGGAACTATGAAAGAGGAAAAACAGCTCTGCAGAGTTCACTAAATACCCCAAACTTTTAATTGTTGCACTTGGAACTGCAAGCCCTGGAGGCTCAAAACCCCTCTGGCAGTTTCCAAAAAAAAAATTCCCATGGCTTAAACAAATTACTTCTTTGCCTCTAAGTCTGCATGGCAGACAAGTTTCTGAGCTTCTCCTCCAAACCACGAAGGCAGAAGTGCATCCTGCTCTCCTCTTCACTCCACTGGCCCAAGCAGACAACTCACACCAGCATCTGATGCCAAGAGTTCAGGTTGCAAGTAGAGCGTTGATGTTGCTGTCCCAGGAGTTAGGCTGAACTATTTGCACCTACTCGATGTTCCTGGTAGAGTTTTTACAGGGTCCTGGGGGTGGTGTCTGTGCTTGAAGTCACCAGGATGAGACCAGCTGTTGGGTTAGTCTGGGGGTGGATGGCTGGAGATCTTGTCTTTCATTGAAATGCATTGCCTGCATTTCCCACCAAAATCTAAGTCATCAACATAGGATCACAGAATTGTTTGGGTTGGAAGGGACCTTTACCATCACCTCGTTCCAACCCCCTGCCATGGGCAGGGACACCTCCCACCAGACCACGCTGCTCAAATCCCCATCCAACCTGGCCTTGAACTCCTCCAGGGAGGGGACATCCACTACTTCTCTGGAGACAATTCATCACCCCCGCAGCAAAAAGTGTCTTCCTAGTATCTAACCTAAACCTCACCTCTTTTGCTTTAAAACCTGCCTCATCATCCCCAGTTCTGAACTGGAATGAGGACCTAAATCAAAACATTACCCTGAAAAGGGCTGTGGAGAGGAGCAACCCTTGGTCTCTCCAGGTCTTCCCTTTGCCAACTGCCTTGGCTTTAGCCATGCGAAGCAAGGAAGTGCCCTATGGAGATCAAAACGCCCTTTATTAAAGGAATAGTGTTGATGGCTGGGAGGAACGACAAGAGGTCACAGAAAAAGCAGGCAGGCACTGTTTGCCTTGGCCTCCCGGATATGTATTATTTTCCTGGGATTCAAGCTCCCCACGCTGCAGGAGAGGATGCATGGAATGGAGACGGGGCTGCCCTGCCAACGCGGGGTTTGTTTCGGAAGAAACTCCTCACCCGGCGCTTCCGTGAGGGAAGGAGACGGTGGGGCAGCAAAGCCAGAGCTGCTGGGTGGTGCTGGGAAGGCAACGGCTGGACCCTTCCAGTTTAGGGTGCGTGCACGGGGTCCATGCAGCACCCCAAAAAAAATCCACCCGGGGAGACGGGCACGGTCTAAAGCGCCTTATGTTCTTCCCGTGTTCTCCATCCATCCGTACCATGCTCACCTCTGCTCACGTGTAGATACAGGGACTCTGCAAAAGGCTCCATCCCCTGCACCAGCAGCAGCCCCGCTGCCTCCTCTGCCCCAGCCACTGCTCGAGGCTCTCTTCAGAGAGCCACCAAGCCTTGATTGTGTTTAATTAAGTGGCCGCACGCTGATTTACACAACAATAACCCTGTTTCCAAACACAGGGCTTCGAGCAGCTCACCCCACGACAGAACCACGCTGTTCCTATCAAAGGGAGGACTTCATTATCACTTAACCTGTGACAATTCAGAATTTTAGAAAAGATATCTTTTCTAAAGGCACAGCTAAGGTGATGTGAAAACCCCCCCCCTCGTTTTCAACCCAAGCCCAGGGAGGAATTACTTCTTTGCTTCAAAGACAAACTGTTTCAAGCTTTGAAGTTAATTATGACTATTTTGCTTTATACATCGCTTGCTCAGGAAGTTACGAGCCTTCCAGGTCTCCCTGGTTTACTTGGTACCCAGGCAGACCGAGGTTTGAAAGTCCCAGCTGTCAGAGGCCCAACTTCCATTAGGAAGATTAATCTTCCCCGAGATGCATCTACGGGAAGGTCTGAATCACAGGGTTGGATCCTGCTGCAGCGTCAACAGAATCGCACGGAGGGGAGGGAAAGTAAAGCTGGGCTGGACTGGTGAGCACCAAACCTCACCCTGAGGGACCAGACGGGAGCAAGGCAGTAGAACATCAGCTCTTTGAGACATTTCAGGTGAATATTTGTGCCCTGTGAAGTCAAGCAGAGCCGTGCTCCACTGCTGGGTCTGCCAGGCAGCAGGGCAAGTCAATTAATAACAGTAATTATTAATAGCAATAAGCACATGGTGATGGAAAAGTCAACAGAGCATCTACCGTAGAACCAGAGAATCATAGACTCACTTTGGTTGGAAAAGACCTTTAAGATCATCGAGTCCAACCATTAACCCTGTTCTACCAAGCCCACTTCTAAGCCATGTCCCTCAGCACCACATCTACATGGCTTTGGAACCCCTCCAGGGATGGGGACTCAACCACCTGCCCAGGCAGCCTGATCCAATGCCTGACAACCCTTTCAGGGAAAAAGTTCTTCCTAATTTCCCATCTAAACCTCCTGGCATTTTAATTAAAAGAGAAGAGCACCCAAGAGATGGAATCAGGGTCATGCCATCCTTCTTGAGCACCACATTGAGAGCACAGGCAGCAGAGAGAGACACACGGCAGAAATGCATTTAACCTGCCAGATCACAGGCCAGTTCAAAGCAAACCCTGAAGAGTCACCACGTAGTTCTTAGATACTCCTACACAGACAGACACCAAAGGGACAGAAGAAACTGCCTGGCAGGGGAGAAACTGGGACTGCTCTAAGTGAAGGGCTGCGCTCGTGGCAGAGCTGGGACTAAGAGGTGTCAGGGTGCCAAGCCTCCTGCCTGGGTCTGCTGCCTCCAGCCTGCAGGCAACCAGGAGTGGGATTTTGGCTGCTGTAGTATCTGCTGGTGGGTTTTCACATAATCCCAGCATGGAGGGGTTGGAAGGG
>NW_008604442.1:0-565 GCF_000691845.1 Merops nubicus | reverse complement strand
TTCCCTCAGATGTCCTGCTGACCCAAAAGATTCCCTTAGCTTTTTTTTTTCTCCTTTCAGCTTGCAAACTGTGTCCTGCACTCTTCAGCACCTTGTTCTAATGTTCTGAGAAGAATATTGTTCAGTGTAAACGTGGGATGAGTGTGACTGTTACTTTTGTTAGCCTGCCATCAGAGCACAGGAAATTGGGGAAACATCTTTCTCAAGGAAATTTAGAAAGCAAACCCAAACAACTGATGGGTTCTGCTTTTTTTATTTTTTTCAGGGAGAAGTTGTCTAAATAGTTTTTCAAATACAGTTCTTACAGTAAATAGCATGACTTCAGAATTAAGTTGTCATCATTTTGCATCATTAAGCACTATGTGAGAGAAATAATAGGAAGTAGGCAAAACAAAGTAGCATTAATTTGCTAACAAAAGCACAAATACTTCTGTTTCCACCCATTTTCTAACCAAGGCAAGCTAATTGCTCTTCTTGTTTTGTTTTTGGTTGACATCTGACCTTCTACTTGGTGACGTATCTTTTAAAATTTTGGGGATGAGTTATTTCAGGGCTTATTGGTATG
>NW_008604441.1:299-1016 GCF_000691845.1 Merops nubicus | reverse complement strand
GACCCGGCAGGTCAAAGAGAAGTTGGCCAAGAACGGCATCTGCCAGAGGATCTTTGGAGAGAAGGTACCAGCCCGGAGAAGGGGGGTCCTGTGTCCCCTCTGCTCCACAACCCAGAGCTCATTGGTGGCTTCCACCAGCTCCTTCCAGGGTCTCTGCTCTCCCCAGTGGGTTTCCCTTTGGAGGATTCTGAGTCCTCAGGGTCTGACCCAACCCCAAGCGGTCTCCCTGTGGCCACCACCAAGTGGTTGCCACCAAGTGGTTGGTGGCACATCCCACCAGGAACACACTGTCCCCTGCCTAGAGCCCTATAGGGACCATCCTCCCAGGGCGTGGGTATCCTGGGGTGGCCCACCACAGTCCCAGCACCCACAGCTGGGGCCAAGGGGTCCAGCCATGCCATGGGGTCATGTGCATGGCAGTGGGTGGTAGCTGGCTTCCCCTCCCTCTACTTGGGGATGGAGGGCAGGCAGCAGCCCAGTGCTGGGAGGGCCATGCCCCGACCCTGGCGGGTGACAGCTCTGTGATGGTACCTAGGTGCTGGGACTGTCCCAGGGCAGCGTGAGCGACATGCTGTCACGGCCCAAGCCATGGAGCAAGCTGACACAGAAGGGTCGGGAGCCCTTCATCCGCATGCAGCTCTGGCTGACCGACCAGCTGGGCCAAGGCATCAGCCAGCAGCCGACACCCTCCCAGGGTAAGTGCCACCGCCGTCATCT
>NW_008604441.1:0-214 GCF_000691845.1 Merops nubicus | reverse complement strand
TGGAGAGAGCTGCTGCCAGCACCCCCTATCCACACCCCAGTCTTGGGAAGCCCCTTTCATCCCCCTCTCCTCTGATGCAGCCAACTCATTTCGAACCTCCTTAATTAGCCACTTAGACAATTTAGGGTGTTACACAGATCCTCAAATGTTATTTTGTCAGAAAAGGGTCTTGAAAGTCATCTAGTTTAAAAAAAAAAACAAAAAAAAAGGAAAA
>NW_008604440.1:0-1095 GCF_000691845.1 Merops nubicus | reverse complement strand
CTTCTCCGATGCCATCGATAGCTGCTGACTGCGGGGGAGCTGGTGACGCTGGAGCAGGTCAGGAGGGAGCATCTGCACAGATAACCACTGTCTGAGGGCTCTGCCTGCTGCCAGTGCTCTGCCCAGGACCAGCCCGTGTCCTGGCAGCCTTGTAAAGGTGCCGTGCTAACTCCGTCTGCAAACAGCAGCAAGGTCAAAGGGTGGAGGGCGGCTTTTATCTCGGCTCTTCAAGCAAAGAACCTGTAGTGGAGCAGACCTTGAAGGTGATCATTAAGGTCTGGGCTGACGATTCCATCCTTTAGCTGTTTCCTTCTGGGGTGCTTGTCTGAGCACATGGGGCAGACCCTGTCAGAGGCCTGCCCGATGCCCTGTCCCGTGTGTCCCCTACGGTGGGGACAGAAGCAGTTGGCTGTGGTGCTGTTGACAGTAGTGGCAGAGGGAGCTTGTCCCAGGTTGCTCCATGTCCCAGGGGATCCTCAAAGCTGGTGTGGTTCCTCCTGGGGCGAGGAGGTGAGAGATGGTAAGTGGGCCTTGAGAGAGGGGCCCGGAGGCAGCTGGGCACGGGGCAAAACTGAATCTGACTGCCGCACACAATGATGAGCCTGCTGCATTGTTAAATCGTGGCCACCAGTCTGAGGTTTTCTTTAAAAGGGGTGATGCTACAAATTAATTGGCTCCCTTTGGTTGTTAGCACTTTAAAGCCCATCTGTCAAGGGAGGACTGGTTTATGGGCATTACATCAGGGCTGCTGGCTCGCTCGCTCGCCTACCTGGGAATTTCTGAGCGTGCAGTGTGACCCGGGCAGGTTTGGCTCAGGGTGGCAGCTGGATTTCAGCAGAGCTGCTGCGATGCCGTCCTGAGCTCGGGCTCTGCCCGGCGGTGCCATGGCACACGGGCAGCCGGGGGCACAGCCTCTCCTTAGTGGGAGATGCTCCGAGGAGTTCCTGCTCCATGTTTGACCGGGGGGAGAGAGCAGGAGGCTTTTCTGAAGGAAAAGGGGCTTTTTTTTTGGTGCCTGGAAATGTGAAGTGGGTAGAGCCACCCCGAGAGAGCCCCGTGTGCCCAGCAGGCTGTCGGTGCGAGTGAAGGCGCAGC
>NW_008604439.1:0-644 GCF_000691845.1 Merops nubicus | reverse complement strand
AGGGTTAACAGCAGGGACAAGGACAGTGTTGTGAAGGACACAGGTCATCTGTAGGGACCAGGGTTAACAGGGGGAGGGAGGGTTATCTGTAGGGACCAGGGTTAACAGCAGGGGCAAGGGTCATGTCGAGAGGGACAAGGGTTATCTGTAGGGACAAGGGTTAACGGCCAAGACAGGGGTCATATTGGTAGAGACAAGGGTTATCTGTAGGGTCCAAGGTTAATGTCAGGGGCAAACGTTATCTGTAGGGACCAAGGTTAACAGCAGGGGCAAGGGTCATGTTGAGAGGGACAAGGGTTATCAGTAGGGACCAGGGTTAACAGCAGGAGGAAGGGTTATCTGTAGGGACAAGGATTAACAGCAGAGACAAGACTCATCAGTAGGGACACGGGTTAACAAGAGGGGAAAGCTGAACAGCTAGAGCCAAGGGCCACTTTCTCCCACCATCAGTAGGGACACGGGTTAACAACAGGGGCGAGAATCATCGGCAGGACCCAGAGCGACCGGCAAGCCTAAGAGTCATCAGTAGGGCCCAGAGTCAACACCGGGGGTGGGGTGGGAGAGATCCTCACCGACTCTGCATCTTGCCCTTGAGCTTGGCGCTGGGCGGCTGCTCGTCGGGGGGCGGCCCCTCGGGGGACGGG
>NW_008604438.1:647-5847 GCF_000691845.1 Merops nubicus | reverse complement strand
TGGCGGCTGCTGGGTGCGTCCCTTGGTGTTGGACTGGGCTGTGGGAGAAGCTGCAGTCCTCTGTACCCCTGTTGCCAGCACAGACTGCATGGCCTGGCATCCTGCTGGTGGTGGGATGGAGATCCGTCCAGCTGAAATGTGCAGGAGCAAGTTGTTCCTTCACCGGGAGACCTGCTTGCAGATCATGAACGGCTCTTTTGAAGAGAGCCGTCGAGCACAGTGACATTTGGAAACTCTGACGGCTTGGTGTGCTCCATGTCTAACTTGGGAAACGCTTTGTTGCCTTCGTGCCCCTGCGTCTGACGTGAGGTGGCGGCTGCGGAACGTGGCAGTGCAGTGGTACCCGACGGGTCCAGTGTTTGCCATCAGCCTTGGGGAGCCGCTGACAGGGTGAAACGGCGGTGGAACGGGGAGGTGGGGAGGAAATGGCCTGGGATTCATACGTGTGTGTGAAAGGATGAGGGAGTTTGTGCTTATGTTTTAGCCCAGACTCCCCGGAGGCTGCTTTGATTAGGTGAGGCTCCAACAACAGGTGTAGTCTCCTCAGAGAAAGTCTCTCCTTGGTGCGCTCGGTGCCTCTGGTAACAGCATGTGTGCGTGCCTGCCTCCGTGATTTAAATAACCCTGTGGTCTAAACCCACTGCGCTATCTCGCCTAAGAGGCCTGTGGGGTAGTAGAAATCCTTCTGAAATGGAGCCATGCTCACGCTGGCAGGGACAGGGCTGTGCTCTGACCTGCTGTCACGAGGAAGTGACAGTGGTGGCTCGGTGGGAGTGAAAGTGCCTGAGCTCTGTGGGCTGCGAGGCAGCCGCAAAGGGCAGGCAGGTGAGTGGGGGGCGAAGCCCCTTGCTGCCATGAAGCAGGGAGCTGCCAGCAGCTTCCAGAGCCCGGGTGGTCGCTGCCCCAGGGAAGGGCCTCTGTGCTTTCCTTGGCTGGGGTAATGCTCCATGTGTGAAGGATCTCTCTCCAGCTGATGGAGGAACAGAAGGGGAGGAGGATGTGAGCAGAGATGCCAGTGTTAAATCCAAGTGCTCTTTATGCGGGAACATAAAGTTGGATCCTTTCAGCCTGTTTGCCGAGTGATTTGGCATGACATTTTGACAGCGATCAATAGCAAAAACACAAGCTCCCACTCCTCGCTCTGCTCGCGGTGGAGGTTTGAACCAAACTAGCCAGGCATGGCTCTTGGAGCAGTGTAAAAATAGACTTCTTCCCCCCACCCCATCCTGTTACGCTCAAAGCTGTGAGCTGGATGCTGGAGTCTCCTTCATGCCGCTGCGAGAAAGACCAGCCATGTAATATTTGCTGTAGGATTTTATTCCCCAGGCGGGGCGGAGACCGCAGTCCCTGCTAGCGAGTCCCTGGGACTCGTTCCCGCTGCGAAGGCACCGAGCATGGCCCTGGGCCGGCAGAGCCTGTGCCTTGGCTGGGGCTGCCGGCTCTCTGTGGCGTTGCAGGAGCTTGCGTGGACTGTGCTGAGGTGGGCAGTCGTCCAGCTCTGCTGCTGTTGAGCATATGCAGGCGGCCAGTTCCGTGCATTGGGGAGCTTGGAGGTGAAACAGAGCAGTCTCTTTTTCAGATAGCTGCTCTCTGGCGAGGCTGACTTGGATTAGGATTCGCCCCCACGGCCTCCCGTTCCCAAGGAGGAGCTGGAATGTGGCGACCAAATCACAGAGCAAATTGTTGTGAGGAAAAGCCAGCTCCCGCTCTCTCTTGGACTGTTCTTCACACCCGATCTGCAGTTTCTACGACCCAGGCACCTGCAATTGGGGTGACTTCTCTGCTTTCTGCTCCTTCCAGGATCTAAAAGAGAAGAAGGAAGTTGTTGAAGAAACAGAAAATGGCAGAGATGCACCAGCCAACGGCAACGCTGTGAGTATGGCTACAATCCGCAGGAAGAGGCAGCCCTTGTGCCCGCACCTTCTTATTCTTCCCTCACTTCTTGCTTTTGTTGCAGCTTGTCCCCAGGAGAGGGGACTCCTTGAAATGGCAGTACTGGGCTGTTCAGAGCCCTTGAACCTTTGGGGCTTTCATAATCAACGACTCTTGTAAGCCTCTGGGCAGTTGCACAAAGGAAGGGCTAAGCTTGGATCACCTCCCTGAAAGTTGAGGCTCTGTCCAGTGCCACCACCTCCCTAGACACTGGAAAAGAAGAGGGTGTGTGGGGGGGAAATCCCCTGAAGCCTAGATTTTTACAGTGTTAAGTGTTAGTTGAGTGGGGAAACATGTTGTGTTACAAGTAAACTGGTTGGCTTCCTATTGTTAACGTGCTGGGGGAATTTCACTCTGCTGCCTGTCAGTGTGCCACAAGAGCCTTTGCAGCCTGTCCCAGCCTCAGAGCTGCAGCCCCAGGTTACTGGAGATTTGCTCCTTCGCGCCTGGGCTGCCTGTGTGGCGTGGAGGCCGGCAGGAAGCGGGATGTGCCCCTGGGGCTCGGGTGGGCTGGTGCTCTGCTTTGGGCAGGAAAGGTGGGGACGCGCACTTCTGCTGAACATCTCTTTCCCCTTTTCCCTTCCCCGGTGCATTTTTTTTAAGTGATGTTTTGTCTTGCCAAGGAGAACGAGGAAAATGGAGAGCAGGAGGCTGACAACGAAGTAGACGAAGAGGAAGAGGAAGGTGGCGAGGAAGAGGACGAGGAGGAAGAGGGTGATGGTAACTTTCTTTGTTACCCCCACCCCATGACCACGTTCTCCCCTGGACAGCAGACTCCCGGGAAGCAGAGGAGAGCCGAGAGCAGCATCTCCCTCTCGTGGCTGCAGCCAGGTGGCTCTTGCCAGCCAGACCTGGCCCTTCCTCTTGCCGGGGCCACCGGTGCTGGGAGTGAAGTCAGTCTTGAATCCCTTCCAGCAGGTTGAGGGCAGATTCTTCCCTTCCTCCAGCCAGGCGGCACCGTAGCGCGGCGCTGAATAAGCGCATTAGCCCTTCCGTGCGAGTAGTAAAACCTGCCCTTGACTCTTGTGACTGCAGTGGCCGTGCGTGCCAGCCGGGGGCACGGGGACAGCCCTGGGTGGCCGTGCCTTGGCCCGGGCACAGCAGGTAGCTCACCATCCTTGGTTGTGGTGCAGCGTTTTGGGAGGCAGCAGTAGTTGCCTCTCCCAGCTCTTTTCCAGGCTGGATGCCGTGTGGAAGTGGGCAGAGGAGCCCACAGATCTTTCCCGTGCCTCCAGCAGGAGGGGGTGAGCTTGCTTTAAACCATCACTGTCCTCACATCCTGCGTCTCTCTGCCCTTCCCCGCTTCCTGACCCGACCCAGCCTGGCAGTGGGTTTTGGCAGGACTGAGCAGAAATCCAGCAGTGACTTTCCGAATTACTTCTCACCCTCCCTGCTATTATTTTTTTTCTCAAGATCTGCTTGGATGAATAACATTGTTTATTTTTATCAGTCATTGAGGCTGGGGAGAAAACCATTCCTGTTATGCTGAAGTGATCTCTGGGCTCTTGATTAGCTGTTACTAGGTTAATCCCCTGTGAATTTTCAGTTTACGTGCTGACCTACTAACCTGTTGGTTAGTTTTGGGACATGGGGAGAGGGCTGGAAATTTAAAGACAGTTAAGGTCTGTTCAGACAGTGTAAGCAGGGAGGGCTGCTTCCGTTGGGGTAACACTGCTCTCAGCAGCCTGCTGTGCCTTTCAGTAGGAACCAGTTCATTAGGAAAAACTGGGAATTGTGGCCTTCATAGCTGGGATTTTCACCCTTGATGCCAGAGCAGAGTGCTGGCATGTGCTGTCCCGAGTCCATCTACCTCCAACCCTGCTTTTGGGGTGGAGGGGAGGGGAATGCTTCCCTCTCCCAGCTCTCCTGGAGCCAGGGGGGGGGGTTGTGTGTTGCAGGCACGCATGTGGGGTGGAAGTGTTGCTTGGATACTGGTGTGACAAGCCCGGGGAGCTCTGGTCCCACAGTGCCGGCCGCACTCTTCCCAGCTTGCCAGGCACAGGCACGATTTGGCACGTGGTGCCGGGAGGTGCAGACGCCTCACCAGGATCCTGCACAGGCTTCGTCCACCTGTACCTGCTACCCTCAGATGATCCCTGTACCTGAGCAGCTGAACGCTGCAGGAGAGATGTAAAGGCAGCGAGTGCAGCTTATTACATCAGCTTTTTTTTCCAACAGTAGCAGCCGAGCTCCATTCCTGAGTTTGACAGCAGAGCTTGAGGGGGGTATTTTTCTCACCCATCTCCCCATCTCATTATTTGCTTTGCTTTAAAGCAGCTCAAAGAACTAAAAATGCTCCCAATCAGCTTGGCCCTGTCACCTGACCCACCGGCCAGCCCGGTGCATGTGATGGCTGCTGGTGTTGATCCGTGGCTGGGAGCTAATCTTGGCCCTTCCCGCCGCATGGGCCATGCTGTGGCTGAGGAGACCGGGGAGAGGAGAGGAGAGGGAGGATGGGCTGACCTTAATCCCCCCAGCTGTCTATACGTGTGGCTCGTGGTGGTGGTTTAAAGCCAGCTTACTGGCCTTAACGGTCTGAGTTTTAGTAGGGTCTCCTGTTACACAAGAGACTCGTCGTGGCCGCTGAGAGCTTGTTCCTCCTCCAGAGCCTTCGGTCTCGCCCCTGACCTCTCTCCCTCCAAAGTGGCCGAAGGCGACGGACTCAGTCGTTCTGATCCACTGGCCTATTTGAGCTCAAAGCGGGTCAAAGCCCAGAGCTCTCTGCTCATCCTTCCCTGGCTGTAAGAGAAGTTGGTAGCATTTGTTTGCTGTTCTGATAATTAGAAAGTGTTGTGACTCAGAACTAATGCGTTCTGGCTCTCTTAACTCATTAAAGACGGACTAATGGCTGCGAAGGGAAGCAGAAGTAATCTGGAGCAGTTAGGCGGAGCAGCCACTAGGAAGATTTTTCCTCTCCCCCTTTTTTCTTCCACCCACTTTTCACCGTGATTTCAGCACTCGCAGTAGGTGCTGGCTCTGCTGTGCTGCTGCCTGTGGTACTAATCCAGCATGAGCCAGGCTCAGTGCTGCCAATCTGTGTTTCCCCTTTTGGGGGGATGCTATAAAAATCCCTGTGTCCTTGGGCACCTGCTGTCCTGGGCAGGGGCTGGACCAGCTGGGGTGACTGGGACACAGAAATGTCACAGTGTGGGCCTGAGCCAGAATTTAACCTGGAGGAGAGGCACATGGTGCTGGAACCCTCACAAAGGGTCTTACCTTCCTCCCCCTCTCATCTGTGCAGGTGAGGAAGAGGATGGTGATGAAGATG
>NW_008604438.1:0-616 GCF_000691845.1 Merops nubicus | reverse complement strand
GGGGGGGAGCCACAGGCAAGCGGGCAGCTGAGGACGATGAGGTAGGAAGAGCAACCAGCCCTTCAGAGCCACCTGTGTCCTGGGAGGACCTGGGGGGAGTGTCAGTGGGGCTGGAGAGCCTGGTCTGGGCTCCGGGGCTGGGGTGTCCCTGCCCTTGCCTCCATGCACCTCTCCCGGTTCTGTTCGCACGCTGGCCTGGTTAGTGGGGTGTCTGCTCCAGCCGTGTGGAGCTGCTGGCCTGGGGCTGGTTGTTGGCCCAGACTGGAGGTGCTTGGGGGCTCCTCGAGCTGGCTGGGAGAGGACTCTGCATAAGGGGGGAAGCACTTGTGTGGTTCTGTCCTTGTCCCCAGGGCGGGAAGGGGGCCTGAAACCCTCTCCTGCCTCACTCCCTGCCTTGGCGTGGCTCTCGCCAGCTGCCGGCAGCGCTGGGCCCTGTCCCTTCTCCTGACAGCTTTGCTTTCCCCCCAGGATGATGACGTCGATCCCAAGAAGCAGAAAACTGATGAAGATGACTAGGCAGCAAATAATTATATTTTTTTTTAAAAAATAAGGAGGAAAACAAACCAACAAAAAAGGCCAGCGCGTCCTCTTCACCCTTGGGACCCCCCTTCCTTCC
>NW_008604437.1:4632-6332 GCF_000691845.1 Merops nubicus | reverse complement strand
CCTCTGCCTGGCTCCGCTGGGGAGGGCAGAGCTGGGGGTGGCATATGGGTAATCCCCGTGTGCCTTGGGCACCCCCAGCACAGCTTCCAGCTGGGCACCAGGGCCCTTCCCTCGGGTGCCTCCTCTCTGCCAGGCCCTGCAGCTCTTCAGACAGCCTGTGCTCAGGGTGAAGGGCACGGACTCGAAGCTGGTCAGCGCTGGAGCGGCGTCAGCGTCCTCTGGGATTTGTCCTCAGCTTGTGATCCCCTGTCAGGAGGGTCTGTGGCCTTGGTGGGGGTGGCTGTGCATGGCCCTGGGGTGGGAGAAGAGGTTGCTCAGGGTTCTCTGAGCTTAAAAACAGGAATTTGGGATATGAATTGACACTAAGGTGGCTTGCTGATGTAGGAGGTGGTGTCAGAATTGGTGCTGCGTGGCCTGCAGCAGGTTGTCACAGGAGAGTGGCCAGTTCTGCCCTTGCTTAGGTGGACTCACCCCTCAGTGGTGTTTTCTTCCAAATACATTTACAGAACCCCCAACACACAGAAACATTTTGTGGCTGCTTCGCAGAGCAGCTTCACGCCCACGTGGAGTGGTGTTGGGGTAAGAACCTGGAAAACGTGGGACCTGTAAAGTCTGATTTCTGTGCCTTTGGCCACACGTCACCTCAGAAGAGCAATGCCCAGGGTGAGGCATCCCAGGGAACGTGTCTCACAGCTTTTGTGAACAGCCCTAGGTGGGTTGAACGTGGGGGTGACGTCTCGTTGGGCTTTGAACTGGTGAAGTCACAGGGGCTTGTTTTCCACCAAGAACTGCACTTGTCTCCTGACTTCAGCAAAGGGATTAAAATGGGATCTCCTCCATTTTACCCCTGGTTTTCCTGTGTAACTCCTTGCTGTGAAACCAGTGCAAGTCCTGTCCCTCTATGTTGTTGTTCCCATTGTCTTGCTGGCAGCAGAAGAGAAGTGTGGCATCTGCTGAGCACCTGCTGCTGGTTCTGGAACATGCTGGGGAAGGATCCTTCTCCCTGGGGGGAGGATCCCTCTCTGGGGACAGACTGGCCCGAGGGAGCAGAATTCTGAAGAGTGAGGAGCTCATGGAAGAGGAGGAAGCTGCAGAGATGGAGACTCCTGCAGCTCTGGGACATGCAGGAGGACACTGGCGTGGGGAAGGCCTGGAGGAGAGAAGAACATTGGCTTTGTTAGGGAGGAGAATGTCTCTTTGTGGACTGCCAGTCTCGTTAGTGCTCCTCAATCAGGGGCTGAAGGCACTTGGAAGCCAGATCTGGACACCTTCACGTGGGAACAGAGCTGTGGGGCTCGAAGCCCAGTGTCATTGCACTGCCACAAACGATGGTGTTTTAGCCCTGGAGTAACAGTTTTTCTTTTTGCTGTCTCATTTTACAGCTCAGCAGCACTCTAAAGAATGGGATTGTTCAGTAATGATGGCATTAGGAGGAAAGTGGTGTGATAATGGTGAATTCCCCACTCCCTGCTGCGTGTGCTGTGAGCTCCTGGGCTTCAATACGTTTGGATATCCCCAGCAGGGTGGGCACAGGGCAGGGAGGGGATCCTGCCCCTCTGCCAGCTCTGGGAGACCCCCCTGCAGTGCTGGGGCAGCTCTGGAGTCCTCAGCACAGCAGAGCCAGGGACCTGCTGGAGCGGGGCCAGAGGAGCCCCAGCAATGCCCCGAGGGGGGAACCCCTCTGCTGGGAGCCCAGCAGG
>NW_008604437.1:0-4402 GCF_000691845.1 Merops nubicus | reverse complement strand
GGTCGCTGCCCCATCCCTGGCACCATCCCAGGGGAGGTTGGCCGGGGCTCTGAGCGCCCTGCTCTAGCTGGGGATGTCCCTGCTCCTTGCAGGGGGTTGGACTGGATGACCTTGGCAGGTCCCTTCCCACCCAGACCATCTGGGGTAGTTTCAAGCTCAGTTTTTTCTCTGTGCAGTGGAACTTGCAGCACATTTTGGTGCTGACAGGCTGCTGGTGTGAAGTGCCAGGTCTGGGTGTTGTCACCTCTTCTGTGAGCTGCCAAACCACTGTGCCCTGGTCATGTTGACTCTCCCACCTCAGGCTCAGAGGAAAGCTGAACAACGTTGGCTTCTGCCCAGCATGTTCAACGTTTGTCCCTGGACAGCAGGGTCCAATCCTGTCAAGTGCCTGTTCTGTCATCTGCATTCCAGCCCAGCACGTGCTTGGAAAAAGGGATAGGAGTTTCCACCCCCACAGGGGATTTGTGGAGCTCTGGAGAGTCTGGAGGTTCTTCAGCTGTTACCACCAGGTTTAAAATACACAAGCAGCACCAGGTTGGGTTTTAGGGATGCTGAATGATGATTGTTGATGAGACAGGACACTGAATTGCTCCGAGGGTGCAGTGTCTCCTCCAGAGCAGTCTGGCCACAGCAGTGGCTTTCACTGGCAGGTCAATTTACCTCCCCCATTATAGCACTAGAATAAAGTCTTCAGGCGTGGTTTCCTGCCCTGTGTTTGGAGTTAAACCCCTGCTGAAGTAGCATTCAAGACTGAGGCCTCACATTGTCCTGGGTTGGGCTCTGGCTCAACTCCCTGGTTACTCCCAAGCAAAACTTTTGTTCAGATTTTTTTAATATTAAAAAAAAAAAAAAGTATCTCTGTGAAAAACTTCATCCGAGTTTGACCTTTAACAACCACTTTTTTGGGTGTCAATGTTTTTTAGCACTGAGTCACACCACTGAAATGGTGTTTGGGTTCAAGACGTCATGTTTTGTGGGGTTCTCTGCTGGGTTCAGCTTTGCTCACTGCGTTTGTGGCCACCAGGGTAAGAAGCTGTGACAGCCACAGGGAGTTTTCTTTCTCCTGCTGCAGCTGGGTGTTGGCTCAACCTTCTCCAAGCTGTTTACCACAGCCCAGCACGGTGCTGGAAGTGATGGATCCACGTCTCATGATGCTTTTCTGTTCAGCTTCTGCTTGGCTTCCTCTGTGTTAAGAGTTTTTGATAATCCACAAGCACTCGAGTGTTCTGCATAGAGAGCGATCGTTTCACGGGAGAAATTTGCCCTTGATGTAAGATCATTCATGAGGTAAAACTTGGTGGAAGGTCAAACAGGACAACGTGTAGCTGGGGGTTGTGGTCAAACGCTGACCTTCTCCACACTAACCCAACTTCTCTGGCTGTCTCCTCTCCCACCAGGACTGGATCCTGCACCAGAACACTCCTCCCCACATCGAAAGCTGCCGCCAGTTGCGCCAACAGTAAGGAGCCTGTTTAAGGAGTTCCCTTAGTGCCCCAGGAGGTTTCTGTGCGTGCCCGTGGTCAGTGCCAGCACCTCTGATATCAGTGCCCGCTCTCTAAGCTGGCTCTGGCCCATGGGGAGAAGGAGATGATCAGCTGCCTGCAGCTCCTGGAGCCCGGGGTGGGAGCGTTGAGCTGTAAAAGCTGCTGCACGTGCCCTAAAATGGGCTTCAGACGTGGCTTTGCCACTGATGGGTCTGTTTTAACATCCCACAGGTACCCCGACTGGAACCCTGAGGCTCACTCCTCAAACAGGTAACTGCTTTTTGATTGCCAGTTGTTTTAAAATAAAAATAAGTTCATTAGTGCAACTAGTTGTGCTTTGCTCTCTGGCCAGCTCCAGTGCTGGTCTCATAGTTCAGTTCTAAACTCAGGTGAGGAGCTTTTGTGGGGTTCTTCTGGAATGTGGTTAATAATCTGAGTGGCACAGCATCAAAAATGACCTTGCAAGGACAAGAGTGAGCCCCGTAGAGCTGTCTGAGGGCTGGTGTCTGTGGCAGCCTCATCCCCACCCTCTCCTCTCACCCTGCTGTGCTGAGCTGTAATAACAGTGATATCAACGTGACCGAGTGTGACCGACCAGTGTGAGGTCACTGGTCAGACTGGGAGAGTGCTTCTGAACGGCTAGACGTGTTTGTTTTCTTCCAGTGAAGCCACTCTGATTTGTAACATAGAATTATGGAGTTGTTTTGGTTGGAAGAGACCTTTAACCTCACTGAGTCAAATCATCCCCCAGCCCTGCCAGGTCCCCACTGCCCCGTGTCCCTCACCCCACATCTCCACGGCTTGGAAACCCCTCCAGGGGTGGGGACTCCCCCACTGCCCTGGGCAGCCTGGCACAGGCCTCCACAGCCCTCCAGGGCAAGAAATTGTTCCTCAGGGGCAACTGAAACCTCCCCTGGGGCAACTGGAGGCCCTTTCCTCTTGGCCTGGCCCTTGTCCCTTGGGAGCAGAGCCCGCCCCCCCCCTGGCTCCAGGCTCCTGTCAGGAGCTGTGCAGAGCCAGAAGGACTCCCCTGAGCCTCCTTTGCTCCAGGCTCAGCACCCCCAGCTCCCTCAGCTGCTCCTCCCCACACTTGGGCTCTAGACCCTTCCCCAGCAGCTCCGTTGCCCTTCTCTGCCCACGCTCCAGCCCCTCCAGGTCCTTTGTCCCCAGACTGGGCACAGTGCTTGAGTTGTGGCCTCGCCACAACCTGGCACCAGTTTGACACGAGCCCTGCTGGGGTTGGTGCTTCCACCACGGCCCAGGGATCCCTGGGGGAGCTGCATCATCACAAGCTGAAAAAAACACTGGAATTCCTGAGCTACTGTCTCATCTTCCACTGAAATTACACTGGTTACTATCCATTTTTTTACAAACACACCCCATGGACTATTTCTGCTGGCACCTCAGCAAGATGAGATTATTTTACTGCCTCAGGATTTTGTCCATATTTCAGCATCCAAATAATAGTTGAGTTTTTGCCAGACTTTCCTGTGACTGTGTTAATTTGTTGGACGTGCTGCCTGGGAAGCCAACCCTTCAGTGTAACAGAACAATGAAAGCTGATGCTGTAGGTCAGGTGGATTTGCAGTGGGGATCTGAGGTCTCTGTGTGGTACAAACAACAGAGAAATAAAACTGCAAAGGGAGAAATAAAACAAGGTTTTGAAATTTTTGTGAGGAGAATAATTCCAGTTTCAAACCTCAGACTGAAATTGTTGCTGAGTGCTGCTGAAGTTCCGTAGGACTGAGGCAGAGGGAATGGCTCCTGCCTGGAGGAGCTGTCTGGAGAAGTCTTCCAGCATGTCTTGGGGGTGAGGGATCTTCTGTGCTTGGGGGTGGGATGAGAGTTGGTTATTCTCTGTCCTGTGAAGGTTTTCCTGTGTCCAGTGGCTTTACGTGTCTCCTAAGAGGGACTGTTTCTCTCATGGATCTTTTCACTGTAAGATCTTTCTGTGTTCTTCATCAAGACTGGGTTTGGTTTTGGACCTCTGCCTCCCAGCAGGACCTGGAGGGGCTGGAGCGTGGCCAGAGAAGGGCAACGGAGCTGCTGGGGAAGGGTCTAGAGCCCAAGTGTGGGGAGGAGCAGCTGAGGGAGCTGGGGGTGCTGAGCCTGGAGCAAAGGAGGCTCAGGGGAGACCTTCTGGCTCTGCACAGCTCCTGACAGGAGCCTGGAGCCAGGGGGGGGTCGGGCTCTGCTCCCAAGGGACAAGCGCCAGGCCAAGAGGAAAGGGCCTCCAGTTGCCCCAGGGGAGGTTTCAGTTGCCCCTGAGGAACAATTTCTTGCCCTGGAGGGTTGCCCAGGGCTGTGCCAGGCTGCCCAGGGCAGTGGTGGAGTCCCCACCCCTGGAGGGGTTTCCAAGCCGTGGAGATGTGGGGTGAGGGACACGGGGCAGTGGGGACCTGGGATCATGGTTGGACTTAATCTTAAAATATCTCTTTCAACCAGAGGAACAGTCGGATGAGTTGAACATCTCCAGGCAGCACAGGGAGGCAGTGGCTCTATGGTTATGTAGTCCTCTCAGATCTCTCTTTGACATATCTCAAGGTTGTTTATTTCCAAACAAGTTCATAAGCAGCAGGGACAGGATCTTAATTCATCCCTTGGTCATGGATCCTTTTCTTGTGATTTTTTCCCCATGATCATTCCTATGATTTTTAACTTTACAGCTTGTAACTTCGGAGTTTTCTTTGCAGTTTTTTCTTGTTCCATGCAAGTCGTTGCCTCTTATTTGCTTTCTTTTCTGTTCTCCCCCTCTCTTAACTTCCCCGAGCACATGTGCCAGGGTGTGAAGTGCCTTTGTCACAGCTCAGGCTCTAGGCTGGGTCAGTTTTGGTTCCTTTTGGCAGAGTCCTGAGCAGACTCACGTTATCCGGGGCAGGTGCTGGGGGTTGGACGGGCCGCTCTCCACAATTCCCCCC
>NW_008604436.1:0-3234 GCF_000691845.1 Merops nubicus | reverse complement strand
TCACTGGCCTCCACTGCACCACTTGGGGTCAAGGAAGGTTGTGCCCTGAGCCCAAGCCCATCTCTCTTTCTTTATTGGGAAGTTGGCAGGAGAGCTTGCCCAGGAGTTGGGTGGCTGTCAAATCTCTTGTTGACTCAAGCCACTCTCTAGCAGTTGTTTTCATGCAGCCTGAGTGCTGGGTAAACAGCCGGGCTGGGAAATGTGAAACCCTCCTTCTGACCTTCCTGTCACCACAGGCATCAACCCCAGGGAGGGGTAAGTGGAGAAGCACAGACCCACCAGCTCAGTGCAGGGCACATGGGCACGCTGGGGATGAGCACGTAGCGTGAGCCCATGTTCATCCTGGGGTCATTTGCTTGGTTTTCAAAGAGTGAGAAGAAAAAACTGAACCTTATTTTCCACACACAGAGTTTGTGCTGTGTTTCCCTGAGGAGTGGTGTTACCAGGAATGCAGAAGGAGATGCAATAAAAGTGGTTTCCCCCCTTCTCTGTTGTGTTTTGTGGGGATAACTGATGGTCAATGGCCAACGTGTGCTTCCATCTGTGCTATCCCCTCAGCTCAAATAACAGCCATTGTTTTGGGAGGAAACTGGGGCATTTCCTGGTGATATGAAGCACAGCATCAGCCCTCATGGTCCCTACCAAACTGCCAGGTACTCAAACACCATTTTGCTTTTATATCTTAAATTCCAGGGCAGAAATCTAAACATGCAGCTGAATATATATATATATATATATATTTAAGGACCTGACATTGTGGGTTGGAAATTTTATAGGCATTTGAGAAAATATGTTGGCAGCAAGCTCCCCATATTGTTTCAGCTTGCCCTAAAATTCCAGAGAAATTTCCCATTAATATTTTTCATGTCTGACTGGAAAATATCAGGGAAAGAAGAAACAAATTCTGCAGATATTTCTGGGCAATTTCAGCCTTTTTTTTTTTCCCTCCAGTCAGGTCTCCATGGCATGGAAAATATTCAACGAAATGCACAAATTAAAACCATCTGCTAGGAATTAGATAAATGAAAATCTTTGCCCCATAAGAAAAAAACTTTTAAGAAAGCCCTGATAAGGAAATCTGGTTGTTTAATTTCTGCATTCCAGCAATCTGTGTGATCTGATTCCAATGATTTGGCTCCAAAAAAATTGGTTAGGAGAGTTGTTAGGAAAATGAAGACCTGAAAGGTTACCCAGGTGATGCTTTGACTGTGGAGAGCTCCAGCAAAAGATACAGAAGCTCAAACTGAAAAATGAAAACCTCCTTGAGATGTTTGCTGTGTGAAGGGCAGAGCTTCAATCAGTCTTTCACCTCTTGATCATTCTCATTCCTGGTGCAGAGAATTCAGAAATCTTTTTCATCTCATAATGGTTTTTTAGTTGGTTGGTCCTTGGGCATCTTTTCACTGGGGTTATGGACCTCACTGTTCTGAACTTCATCCTGCCCTGGAACCACAGAATCCCAACGTGGTGAGGGCTGGAAGGGACCTCTGGAGATCATCCTGTCCAACCCTCCTGCTCCAGCAGGTCACCCACCGCAGGTGACCTATTGCCCATACACTTTATCCCTTGGTTGTCTTTCACAGACATCCTAAAAACAGTCCCTGCAGGTCTCAGGTTTAAAAGCACGTGGCAAAAGTCTGGGTAAGTGGGACACTTAGACCTCACCTCTTGATGTCTCGTGGTTTCCACCACTGAACTGGGAGCTGAACCCTTGGGGAGGCTGATCCAGGCAACAGCTCAACGCGAGGAGTGCTGTTGGTCCCCCAAGTGGTTCTCCTTGGCCAGAGTTGAGGTGTGCAGGACATTGTTGGGCAACCATGGCCTGCCATGGCCTGTATCATGCCAGCCCTGTGAGGAAGCAGGGTCATACAGGTTGTCCAGATGGCAGACGTGCTGACAGGGCTGTAGGTGGAGAGCTCCTCGGCACGTACGCGGTTTCGAAATGCATCTCCTCATCAAAGCTCTGCTCTTCCTCCTTCCAGGGGACTCTGGGTTGAACGAGGAGTTGTGTTTTGGGTCACCTCGTGCTGGAGCACACCGAGAGGTGCGTCAGGTGGCTTTGGACACGGATGGTGCTGAGCTCACCCTCCGTGCTCAGACACCTCCAGGAGACATCTCACCCTGGTTACAACCGATGCCCACAGTGGGGCAAGAGAACAGATCTGGGAGTGCCCATTTCTCACCGTGGATGGTGGAAGCGGTCAAAGGTGACCCGTTCCTTGTAGACACCTAAAAAGACATAAATCCTTCCCCAATACCACCCACACCTTTGCTGTGGATGGAGGCAGACACAGCAGGAGCCGTGAGAGCCCCAAACGGCTCCTCCCTGCTGAGCATCCCTCGGGGGATGTTTCCATCTGAGCCTCTCAGGCAGAGCAGGTCCTCCTGGGATGCTGCTTCCTAGGATGGTGTCTTATCTCCCCTTGATAAGAAGCATCAGGAGGCAGCTGATATTTTCGTGGGGGTTGACAGCAGGGATTAAAGCCCACCTTTTTCCCTAGCTATGATTAATCCAGTGCGTGCTGCTGCCTACAAGCACCTCCTCCTCGATCAGCAGAAACACAAACCACCAGGGTTTCCTCCTGAGAGCTTTCTGCTGTAGCTTCTGGCATTCTTTTGAAGAGATTCCCCAGCATCTCCTTCATGACATCACTGCCTACACCTCTTTAGAAGCCTCTTGGTCACCATGGCAATGCTGAGGTTGCCACTGGCTTGGGTTTATTACATCAGGAGATGAATCAGTCCCAAAATGAAAGGCCAGAGCCTTTGCTATTGTTTGCTTTAATAACCTGCAATGATGAGATAACGATCCAGGCTCTTAATGAAAAGTGGGTGTTAATAAGGTGTTAGGAAAGAGTAGCAAGGTCCATGGGATAATGACAGGCTTAGATTTCCAGAGGGTGAACATCTTCCACTTCAAATGGGTTGAACAGACTCCTCCACAGGGGGTTTCATAACCAGCAGTGGGGGTCTGCAGGCAGGAGACCTGGAGAGCTGCATCCCAAATACACCTGGGCTGAGAATTGAGGTCTTCATGAACACAACCAACTGCAGCCATTGAGCACCTCCATGGAAATGGTTCCTAGAACAATCTGTGCTTAGGGGAGCACAGGGATTTTAACTGCCTCCTGCTGGATCTCTGATTTGCTGCATCACTTTCCAGCACAAATTAGGTCTGGAGTGGGTGTGAGCACATGGATTTAGTTCTGATGGACAAACTTGAGAAGGGGGCCC
>NW_008604435.1:11424-15033 GCF_000691845.1 Merops nubicus | reverse complement strand
AAAAAAAAAAAGTGTTTCAATACTACATATGGACCTCGAGAAATTACTGTAACACCTGGTACATGGAACAAAACATCTCTTCTTACATATCATTATGAATTACTACTTTTAGAACTTGCTTTTCTATGGAGATAATATATTAAATGCAAAAGAGATTGGTGGAGACTAGAAAAAAATAGAAACAAAAAAGATATTTCAAGAAACACTTGCGACTTGCTGTGCTTAAGCAATTACAGTTGTACTTCCATCAGTCATTCAGGCAAAATCTCTTATGAAGTTTGTAGACTAATGTAAAACACCCATTTCCAGGGAAGCCCCATGGTGTATACTTCATTGAAATTCATTTCAGTGATTGCATTTACTAAACTTCAATTAATCTACAAGCACAAAAAGATGCCACATGAATTAAGAGATAAAAGGAAGGTATTCCAGCATTCTGTTCCTTCAGCAAAACTGTCCAGAGAGCAGAGAACATGCTACAACAGAGTCTACCCAGACTGTCCTGATTTAGACTGACAGCATTGTTGCTGACCTGCCTGCAGCTGATTACCTCACATAACCTCACACGAGAAAAATGAGGTTCAGAACTTCAGATGAAGCTCAGGCAGCAGAGGAATACTGGTTGAACACAGGCTACCTCCAAGTCATCAAGGAGATAGCTGAAGAAAAAGTAAACAATGTAGTAAAATACAGTATTTTTGGTATTGCCATCAGATACATGAAGACAGTAAAGCTGTTGTACAAGGTTTTAATGAAATCTCATGTCAAAACCTCTATTTATTTCTAACCTATATGTTCAATACTGAAAAGTTCAAAACTGCTACAACAATAGGAATGCCTGTCTTACTAATGAGCCTTAATATTTAGTGTTTGAAACACAGTCATCTTTTTTCCATGAAAAGTTCAATCAAGTGATTAATTGGACAAGTGTCCTCTGCAGCTGTAGCCGTGACACCTTCAAGAGTCAAACAGCAACACTAGCTCTTAAGGCAGTATGCCAGAGAGCAGCTGGAGCCAGGATCTCTAGAAGATGGCAAGCCAGTGGCAAAGGGTGAATGCCAGACTGCAACACTACCAGCAAGCACCTCAGTCCCGTAGTTCCTAAACAAGAAGAGAGGAGCCAGCAGTAATAAGCAGCTGTCCAGAGACCACCAGGCAAGCCTGCTGTGACAAGGCAAGTCCAAGGTCAAGCTGGAAAGGTCAGGATCAGCAAATGGCAAGGCAGCAGAGCTCATGTAAGGATCTGAGCTCAAACTATTCCAGTACTGAGGGTCCTAAAGTGTCTTCTCACAACATTTCTCGTCATGTCTCTGATTTCACAGCAGTCTGACCCAAGATCATGCAGCTGTGCTGTAGGAGTGATGGCCCTGAGCACAGGCAGCCCCTGGGGCGGGAGGGAAAGGGTTGCACAGCCTCTTGTTTGGGTTTCTTTTTAATTGCATGAAAGATTTCATGGTTGTTCCGGTCAATGTGAAAAGGAATATTATAAAACTGTGCTCATCCTACAAGCTTACTGGGTCTCAGGTACAAATAATAATACAACCACTACTAGAAATTTGAGAGTGACAACAACAAAAAAAAAAAAGATTGCCTTGAACATCAAGAGAAGAGATGACTGGCAATACAGCACTATCTGAACACTAGAGTTGTTGAATTTCAACAATGCCGTTCACTTGTGTAAACTAGTAATTGGAAAAATACTTCAGAATTACTGATGATTAGAATTTTAAAAAGAAAAACAGCTCTCCATTTTCCTCCTTTCTATTTGATGTCTATGTGTGGGGGAAAAAAAAGTAAGATTCTTGAAGAATAGCTTGGAATTACATTGATATCAAATGATAAAATAGAGAATGGAAATACAGTACCCTCACCTCTCCTAAAGACTGTAATTCAGATGGAAGTATATTTGGAGGAGCAACAGGGAAATTTAATTCTGCAGTTTTACATATTACTAAATTATCATTTGCCTGTGAGGTGTGTCAATCATGATTAACCTCAGTCAGTTAAAATCTACATCAGTAACTGAACCTCTAAATAAAATAGGGTTTAGAATGGTCACGTTTGTTGAACTTAGGATATCTGAGTCTTTGGCACATGTGAAATGTTGAGAAAGCCAGAAGCACACTCTAAGGAACGCCAGGTAGGTTATTAGATACTCTAATATATGTGTATTGATCCAATAAGCCCATCATTTTTAGCTAAAGCTCATCAGATATTTAGGTTTTCTTGAAGAAAGGCTTTGTTTATGTACAAACTTTTCTGAGTTTTTCCACATTATGGTAGGGAGTTAATAAACAGTTTAGCCTCTACTGGGAGACCTTTCTTCTAGCCTTAGATAAGGTAGATAAGTAAGCCACAGATTTATTGTACTTATGTCAGTACAGAATGAAGGCAAGCATGACAAGGACACACAATCATGTCTTCCATTGGAATATAATCAAGATGATAAAAGTATCATAGAATCATAGAATGTCTGGGCTAGAAGGGACCTCCAAAGGTCACCTAGTCCAACCTCCCCACAATAAGCAGGGACATCTCCAACTAGATCAAGCTACTTAAATCTTCATCCAGCCAGATCTTGAATGTTGCCAGGGATGGGACCTCCACCACCTGTCTGGACAACCTATTCCAGGGATCTATTACACTCATACAAACTATGAGGTGATAAAGTATGAGGGTGATGTATTTGTTGCATACAAAGTAGCAACACTTCTGTTACAGAACAATAGGATATGGGTGCCAAAATCAATAGTAATAATAAAAGTGATAGTGAAAAATACAATTACAATGAAAAAGTAAAGCAACCTTAAGGAATTTTAGCTCCTCTGGGAAAACTTCCTCAGCCCAAGACAGGATGCCCTGGCATTGATTTGAATTCTGTTGGACTCCACATTTTGAAAGGCTGTGTGTGATGTTTGGTTTGAAATCTGGAACTGACATTTCTCCTCACCACTTACTGAGTCCAAAGCCACTGAAGTTTCCTGTGCTGGAGTTAGTATTCTACCTACTTGCTCCCAGCCACAGTCAAATGCACCGAACAACACCCGTTACTCTGTCTCCCTGCAAATGTCATTATCCCCAGCGTGTGAAATACCAGGAGGTAAACATGGGATGAAAGTACTGTAGGGTTTATTGCTTTTGTTTCCTGCTACATAGATCTTGACTGGTGTGGTTATGCCTCTCATGGCTTTCCTCCTTGGTACACACAAAGTACTGCTGGTAGGCGATATAAAGGACTAGTTATACATGATACTCATTCCTCTCATGAGTAAACAAATAGATGCAAAAAATGAGGCAAACATCTGCCTTTAGTGAACGGAATGTAAGATGTCTTCTTTGGGTTTTAAAAAAAGACAGAAGTAGGAAAATGTCTCTTCATCACAAGGCTGAGATTAGCCAACGTAAATGCGGCTTACAAAGCAAGCAAAGGAAAAGAGTATTTTCTGAGACATTTAATAGGATTTGAGAGAAAACAGTAAGTCATTTCAGCCAAAATTGCTTTGGGCATCAGAGACAACTGGAAAGGTCACACTGATCTAGTAAGAAAGAGCTTCACTTGCTACCACAGCAGTGCTGAATGTTGTATTTAAGCTTACAGGGGAAAAGAGG
>NW_008604435.1:10691-11393 GCF_000691845.1 Merops nubicus | reverse complement strand
ATGCCATCCCAGAAGTCCACTCACCTGGAAATACAAGAGAGCCAGAAGCAGTGGAGGAGAGGATATGAAGAACTGACAGTCCAGCCTGAACAGTGTAAATTATGTAGTTCTGCTCTCAAAGAATTGGAAGAAACTTTCTATTTGGAAAGAGTTTCCAAGTATAGTTTACAAGTGTATCTTGTTAGTTAATCTCTAGATTAATCATAGAGAAAATGGCTATTTACTTAGAATTTTAATTAAGATACTTCAAAACTCATTTTGCAATAACTTGGAGACCTAGCTCCTCTTCCCTTCTCATTTATGCAATAATTTTTCTATACGAAATCTTAAATATAAATATGCTGTTACTTCAACTTCTTTACAGTGTATGGCTGCATCATTAGCAACGATTTGGCACAGGTCTACTGAGATGAAAAAATAATGCTGATTATTCTTCTAGGCTTTTTTTTTGTTGTTGTGGTTTGTTTGTTTGTTACAATAATGTTTCCAGTTTATATCATCTCTTAAAGACATGAATAGTTCACATTATACACAGGAAGCTGGTGGGGAATCTTTTTTAAAAAAAATTGTGACACCATTTCACAGAACAAAAAAGATTACCTTTCAATTATTATATGATGAAAACTGTAATAAATTTTGTTCATGAGTGAAAACATGTAGAGGGCAAATTAAGGGAATGGAATCTTGTGGAAGACTCAAAGG
>NW_008604435.1:0-10660 GCF_000691845.1 Merops nubicus | reverse complement strand
GGGAAAGATGAATTATGGTTGTTTGGTTTTTGTTTTGTTTTGTTTTTAAATACATAAATGGAAAGCACTGAAAGATATAGTCAGGCAAATATAATAATTTTTGCCATAGGTTTAATACATATTTAATTAAAAGGAAAGCATATATCTAAGTTTTCATTACTAGAGAAAAATATAAAAAGATGTATCGCAAAATGAGAGAACTATTGTCCATCTCTCTGGAAAGATAAAGGACACACTACCTCAGGAAGATTAAAAATAAGAACACTGACACATTGACTAACAAAAATAAGCTTTTTTTTTTCCTAATTTTAACCCTTTACATTAAAATAAGAACAAATTAATATTCAGAAAGTAAAAGAAGCCACTTTTCATATATTACTTCTAAACAGAAAAAGGCAATTTTGGTATCTTTCAGTCTTTCACCAGTAACTGAATTTGTCATATTTTATGAAAGATAGCTCACTGAAGACAGTTAAAATCATTTTTAAAGTAATGGCACACCAAACAGAGCATTTAACCTATTAAGAGGTGACAGACAGGAGAGATTCAAGTGAAATATGTATTTTTAACTCCTGGTTATGAACTTTTATAGAACTGATGTCACTAGATTTTTCTTCTGAATATGTGGTCTTTTTGGTATTTTCTCTGAAGGCTTCTTTCCACGTTACTACTAAAAAAACCAAACCAAACCAAAACGAAAACCCACAAAAACAAACAAAAAAACCCTCAAACCTACCACAGACACAAAACCCATCAATCAGGAAATTGATTTCAATTACCTTTGTCAAGGAATGTAAACATCTCTGCCTTGCAGGTATAAGATACCAGTTTAACTCTTAGATTACAGACTCATTCCTATCCCAAAATGGGGTTCAGTACCCGGTGTGCAATGAACTTATGGCAAGGATGCCATTTGCCTTCTTGGCTACCTGGGCACACTGCTGGCTCATGACTGTTGATCAGCACCACCAGGTCCCTTTCTGTGGGACAGCTTCCCAGCTACACTTGCCCAAGCCACAGGACCCAGCACATGACCTTGTTGAGGCTCATACATTGGCCTCTGCCCATCTTGACCACATAAGGAGGGTTTAAAGTTTAATATCAAGTTCACTTACTTGATACATTTGTCATTGCACGGGATTTTGATTTAGTGGAGTGATACAGCGTTATACTGACATCACAACACAAGCACAATACAGCTATTGCAGTATGCAGTTGAGTCAGGACATGAATATGATTCCCATTACCAGTCTTTATATGCTCACCACCATGATGCTGGGCGTGCTCAGTCACTGGGAAGGAATACAAGAGTTGAAGCCAGGTGAAGCTCTTTGCTCTCTTCAAAGTTCATTTGATTATTTGGCCAGATTTTAAATTTAATGTTAGGCTGAGCCACATGCACACTTTCTCCCTCCAAGCTGCTCTGCCTAGCTCTGAAAGACATTACTCCTCGTTAATTGTCTTAGGGAAAGCTGTTTATATAACCTGCTGACTCACTGGTATAGCCATATAGCCAAACCAAAGGTTATTCTCCAGCCCCTCTAGAAGTGCAGCTTTCTTTAAAATAATTGGCAGTCATTCTTTACATTCTTCCTCCAGCTCATTACTTTTGCCCATTCCTCTGAGTCTTCCTCCACTGTGGGAGGGTTCCACATAGTGAAACACTGTCAATGTAGTACAGGTGCAAAGGTTCCTGACTGCTGGACTCCATCACACATCTCTCTATTTAGTAGATATTCATGTTCTGGATGACTATTTCCTCTCTCTCACCTAGTATGGTCTGTCTTGTCTTTTTCTGGATTTGCCTGAAATTGAGATTTTTGACAACTGTATTCACAGAAAATTTAAGTCATACCTACGGGTCATTACGGATGAATAATATTTAAATATGGCTTTGTTTTTTTTTTTCTTTCTATATGCTCTACGCTTTTGGTGCTAACCTCAAAGCAGAAGCCATCAGTAAGTTTCTTTAGGACCTGTTTAAAACGAAAAACAAAATTCAAAATACAAACTGATGATGATGATGAACAGGACTTTCCATATTAAAGTGGTTCCTTTGGAAAGAAGACCACAGATGTGACAGAAGCTCTTCTATCTCAAATTGATCAGCAAGCTAACAAATGTTTTGTTCTACTACTGAACCATATCATAAATGTACCTATTAGGTTTCAACGAAATGTCCAGAGCAGTTTTACTTTAAGAGTTGTGACCAGGAATACACTTAAGTCCCTATGTTCACACATGGACATACACTGTCCCAGAGCATTAAGAGACCTTAGCTACAATGGTGTTCTCAAGCACTGCTGTTGTTTGCAATAGCCATTGTTCACATATTTCAATAGGAGCACTTACCTTCACATACTGCAGCCTGTCCACATTCTACTATCAGCTTGGGATTTTCTGGAAACCAATAAATGTATTCCAGATTTCAAAATGACAATATCCTTGGTTTAAGACGAGATGTTCAGAGCTAAGGATTTCAACTGACAAAACATATTACTTTTTGAGTTTTGCTGAAGCCATATTTCAGCCCAACCTTAACACTTGGGTTTTTCATTTGCAAATATACTTTTAAATACCTACCGTGGAAGCTTGGTCAGAAACTTAAACAACCAAAACAAATTAAGTTTGCTCATTTCTATCCCCAAGTTATAATCATAGAATCACAAGATAATTCAAGTTTGAAGGAACTTTGGCAGATCTCTAGTCCAACACCCTGCTCAAAGAAAGTTCTGCTAAAGGTCAGGTGGGCATAATAGAGCCAGGTGTTGAAAACCTGCAAGGATGGAGTCTGCACAGCCCCACTGGGCAACCTGCTCACATGCTTGGCTGTCCTCACAGCTTCTCCTTATACCCAGTCTGAAACTCTTGATTCAATTGATGCTTTGGTGTCTTGTTCTTCTGCTGCACATGGCTGTGAAGAATCTAGCTCCATGATTTTTATAACTTCCCCACAGGTACTAGCAGTCTGCTAATAGGTCTTTCTGAAGATGCCTCCTCTCCAGACTCAAAATCACCTTTACCTCAGCTCTTCTCATAGGGCTGCCAGCAAAAAATGGAAACCAGAGTTCCAGTTCTTCCCCTCGTTTATATTAATGCTTTCAGTCAGGCCACCTGTATTCGAGAGAGCTGAGCTTCAACAACCATAATGATCAAGAATTTGTCTAACTTCATAAAAAAAAAAAGGTGAGGAGTTGTGACAGTTGTTTACGCATACAGTCTGGAAAATGTTCTCAAAGAAACAGTGTAATTATTGAAGGCAAAGAATTATATCACAACAAGTGCTACAGTCATGAATAAATTCATGCTGGAACATTGTTTTAACCCAGAACTTGGTAAAATTTTTGAGGATTTTGTAAGTAAACATGGAAAATAAGTTTTTGATAACCATCCTATGAAGTCTGATAGTTTGCAAAGATGTTTTAAAGAAAATAAAATTATTTTTTTCTATACTGATCCCTGTCTTAAGAATTTTTCAGCTTACTTGTGTAAGTAAGCAAGGCTTTGGTGATGGTTTGGGTGGTTTTTCTTTTTAAGTTTCTCTCTATTCGTAATAATCTTTAACCATGTTTGTTTTCTTCAGTGAATCTCTGAAATTGGCCACAACGAGGTAGGGTACTGTCAGGTCACATTGCTACTGGTTGATACGTGCTACTTAAGTACTTAGAGCTAATTTAGAGTCAGAAGTACCTCCAGGTTAGGCACTGCTGCTAAGTAGCTTTCTTGAGCATACCGTTAGGAGACATCTATGTCAGTGGAAAATGTAGGGTACCTCAAAATCGTAGCTTGGAGAGGCACAATATGATAAAGATGGTCTAGAGGCAGCTAATGGAACTGACAGAGAGTATAGGAGCCCACTATGATGTTCGTTTGCTACTGACAACAGCTAGAAGTGCCTTCACCATTTTGGATTTGAGTTCAGAAAGCTAAAAATAGTAATACGGTCTTTGAAGCTGCCGCTTTTCTTTTCTTTTCAAGTATAGCTGTAGGAAGAACAAATACAGGCTTCCTCCTTTTTATACCCTATGCAATGGTGAGACCAACTGTCCAGGATATGCCATAGCCTGTTGCAAAGCCACACATTTATGCAATGAAGTTAAATCAGGCAAAAGTGGAATCTGTTGACCTATAAAACATTTTACAAAGCTTAGCCATAGGTATTGGTTTTCCCTGAGGTTGTTTAAGAGAATGATTAGCAGAATAAGGAAAATAAGTGAAAATGTTTAGCTAAAGCAATTTTGAAATTTTGTAATGTCCTTATTAAGTTGATGATTTTCTTCTGGTTGAAATCAAACCAAGTGGTATGTAGGTAACATGATGCAGTAACTATGTTCTTTTCCTAATACAACATTCATAATTTGCAATTCACATTCGGGAATATTTAATTCCTAACTGAAATGCAGACACTACCTCAATGTAACAAAACAGCTGTGTGACAACACAAAGAAATACCACATTCAAGTTCAGAAGATTCTGTTAATTGAAAGAAGCTGAAGCTGCTGAAGAGTCACTTTAAAATCTAATACTATGATAGACTTAAAAGTTCAGATGCCCCTTAACCTTCATGTAACAGAAAGCCTTAATGATATGTTGTGAGCAGGAGGCTCAATAAAACCTCAAAACTACACTTTTAACCTCACTGATAAAGCTTACAAAAATATGTAGATTTCTCTGAAACTTCTTTCATCATTTTTGCCATTGATGTTTTTAAGGACATGCTTATACAAGATATATTTCTTACATATTTGCAAAGACATCTTATTTTTGAACCTACAAACTCTTTGGCACCATATGTCTAGACATTTTAAATAATCTGTTTATGGGAAATATAATTAAATGCACTGAAGGGATTGTTCTGAGCTCAGCTGATCTATGTATGCAATTCCTTAACTAGCAAGCTCTCACAATTTGATATTATAAACCAAGTAGTCAGAAAGTATGTAAATGAAAACAGATGATGCTATTCTGAACCACATGCAAAAAGTGAAAAATTGCAAGATCATGTTCTGAAATAAAAATATTTCCTAGTTTGTAAAAGAGACACTTAAAAAAAAAAAAAAAAATCTGTTTTTAACAATTATATGCATCAGTAGTGCAGCAACTAACTAGCTGTTTATCAGTATGGAATAATAGTTTAAAAGATACCTTTGGATATGGACTATTAAAAATATCTACTGCCAAAAATAAGGGAAAAGTAATTTTTTTTTTCCACTTTGGCACTATTTTTTCTTTCCTTTGATGACTCTTGAACAGCCTGACAGAGCATTTTCTCCATGTCTCACAAATTTATTTTGATACCTTAGCAAAAACAGCTCTATCATCACAATCCAAAGTGAAGAGCACCCCATCTTGTCCTCACATGTGCTTTCTCAAATTTGTTACCATAGAGGAACATAGTGGAAACTTTCAGCAGTTCTAACAGAACTTGATCATCATGCACGTTTGGCTTCTTCCATTACACCTTCATTATCTTCCACTACTTTTTTTCTAACGTATTTCTGTAAGAATATCCAAAATCTTGAAAGTTTGTACTTACTTGTGAAATAAAATATGAGAGTTTACCACAAATTAAGAGATGCTGTTCATTGCCTCTGCTTCCAACAGCAATTAGGAAAGACAGGATTTAAAACCAACCGCTGTAGCTTCTGGGTTTAGGTTTGCATTAAGGGAAATTTGAAATACTGAAGACAGTGTTTGATTTTTCATTTATTCAATGGTATTAAACAACTGTGCACCAGAAACCTGTGTCAGTTCCATACAATAGGAAAGAAACAAACTGTGTTTTTTGAGCTATTATACTGGACTAGCTAAACAAAACACAGAGAAACTGGCAACAGTCCTCTACCAAACTACTTTAGCTAAAGATATTCTTGGGGTAGGATTAGAGAAATTGGTTTCAAATGAGAATTCTAAACTGATTTGGACAGTTTCTAGACTACACAAATTATTGTGATATTATTCACATAGTCAAATCTGTTACGTTTCTGTCTTCTGTTTCATATAATGAGCAACATAGTTTGTTCAAGTTCTAAAGCTTCTCCAACTGCCAAATATTGCTAATACAAAGAATAAGATGCTGCCAAAACTGACAACTGACTTGCACTTGGACAGAGATTTTAAGGGGTCATGCACAACACAGGACAGGTGTCATTGTCAGGGGAATCTCACCATCATCATGGGATATAATTCTTACCTTTAATGTTAATAGGCAAGCAGACTGGACAGAGAGTTGTTTACCCGTGCAGTTGGGTTGCATGCTTCTTGGTTTGGGCTTATGTTTGTACAGCTTTTAGACTAGAGGTTTTTGGCTCCAGAGGCAAAGGAATGAGAACAGACGTTACTGTGTGCCTGATTACCAGATGAGCTCTTCTTTGTGGTAGACAAAGGAAACTTTTCCAGCTAGTTAAGCTCTTCTAAAAAGTTTTCTTTCTACACTGTATATTATTTTATATTATATATATGAACACACCTCTGTACAAATATATATATATAAATAATAGGCAGCTAAACTTCACTCTATCTTGCTTTCAAATAAGGTTTGTGTTACATGCCACTTCTGTGTGGCTACATTGGAGTATTCACCGTGCTCAGGACTGTTTAAAATTTATGGGGTTTATTCTCCTTTTGTCAAGCATTTTCTACATACAGAACATTCACATGGTGTAAATTACAGAAGAAAAATGCATGAGACAGACTACTGCAAATAAGTGAGTAACAGACAGTTTACATGATTCCTGTTTGTTCACAATGAAGAAAAGTTGTTAAAAAGGAAAACAGATTCAGTAGCTAGAAATGTAAGCAGACTCTTATCTTAGTTAAATTTACTTACCAGGAGTTTGCTCAAGCTAAAGAGAGATCCACACAGGACAGGATGCTAAATGCACACAAGAGTACAATGCTAGAAAATTCCAGATTTCTAAGCAATTTTACACAATCTAAACCTCAGTAAAATTTTGTTTTAAAAAAAAAGATTTATTTTTTTATTTCTGATTGCCTTCAGTAAATGGAGGTCAGTTTAAGAGCTTCTAAGCATTCTTTAGCAAAAACATAATAAAAGTAAGAATACTCCTAAACTTTTAAGTCGTTGCTCTAAGTCTGGATAGTTATTTACTGCTGGCTTTCTTATCCTACTGACTTGTTATTCTACACCTGGGAATCTTATTTTTCCCATTTACATGTTTAACCATTGTTAATATTAGAATTCTAAGTAAACAAACTACAAAAAATACAAAGATTCTGTTGGTTTTTTGCACTAACCCAATCGGATGCATGGAATAGAAAATCTCTTGAGCCAACCAAATGGTTTAATATCAATCAGTGCTACAATGAATAAGGAAAAATGTTATCTATTGGCTGCAGACTTCAATTCTTTGCATTTTCAGCTTCTTAAAATGCTGTGGTTTTTTGTTTTTTTTTTTTTTTTAAATAAGTCTCCTCAGTGGTGTAGGTGAAGCTTTGTGATGCCAGGTTTTTAGAATGTGGTTTACTCTGAAAGGATAAGCACAATATTTCTCTTCAGTACAACTGAAACTCCTTTGCTGATGAAACCTTGTGACGGCTGAAATACCTAACATCTATTTTATTCTCAAAAAAATGATAAGCTTTTGCAAGCAGCTCTCTCAACTAAGACTCACCATAAAAATAAACTCCTCAAATTGCAGTGATCAGAAAACACTGCAAATATAATTTCTCCTTTTTTTCTCTCTGTGTATGTTCCACAACTTGAGACTATAAATTTGATACCAAAAGTTTTTTTTTTCAAATAACAAGCAATCCTGTAGCCACAGTGGGAATAAATTACACAATTTTGATGCTTTACCTTTCATGTGAGGCTTTCACTTCAAGGCACAAAAAGATTAAACAGTGAACTGGACAAAACAGGACATAACATTTCAGTTTAAGGAGTCAAAGATCATGTAACAGCTCTTTCTTTGTGTCTGAAGCAAACCAAATCATAATTTGAATCATACTTGTTTTACATTTACAAATGCAAAATATTGTATTAAATTCCCTGAAGCTTTTTTTCTCCTACTTCCTTTAAAATATTGTATGATATTTAACATTAATTTCAACAGTTAGTAATTTCAGCCAAAAAATACAATCTCAGATGATAATTAATAAGGAATCCTATTATCAAATAGCCATTATTTTAGTAGCTTTTATGTGGCAGTTGATTCAGTTGCATTCAAGTCAAAGAAATAATATGTATAGAAGGGTCTAACAATTTAAAATTAAAACTGTATAAATTTCAAGAATGGTGTAATTTAAGTGCAATGTACTGTAAAACTATTAATTTGCTAAACAGCTAACACAGATCCTTATGCTTCTCCAACCCAGATTACTGTGTTGCCTCTCTCAACTTCAGTGATTTCACAATTTAACTTATTGAGCCGTCCATCCAGGATAAACAGCGATTCCTTGGAAGGGGTCATGAGATACTGACCAAAAAGGCCACTGTCTCTTATAAGACGGTTCTGACTGTTCCAAGGCCATTCACCTGCCTTGACAGGCTCCTTCAGACTCTTCACCATCTTAACTTTGCCAGAGGAAAGCTCCATGAAGAGAACATCAGTTTGTGTGCTGGAGCTACAGTAGACATTGTATTGATGAGCTTCCGTGAATGATGGCTGAAAAGCTACATCAGATATGTGCAAATTAGTGTGAATGTCAAATGCATCCTGTATTTCTCCTCTCATTGTAATGGACTGGACCCTCAGGAGACCTTTTGCATCGTCAATGCTGACAAGGTAGTGCCCATCTGGAGAGATATGTGGTGCACCCGTTACGTCGCCATTGTATCCGATCACAGAATCAGTAACACCATCCACTATAAGCTGTGGTAGGACTGCACCAGTGGTATCAGGCTTACAGCAGATAAAAAAATATCCTCCAAGATGCGTGTAAGCCAGGGACTGAGGAATGCAATTATAATCCTTTAAACTAATTGTCTTGACGTACGACATAGTTTCTAGGTCGATTTTCCGGAGCACAGGCTCATCCTTATGAAGAATAAATCCAAACCTGTAAGGAAAAGCACAAAATCAAGGAAAGTCAGAACTAGCGTGTGCATTATGTTCAAATGGAGAAAACCATAATAAGCAAAGCAGGTGATTTGATATGTGCAGCAGTGTATTGCTTCAGATATTTCAGATATTAATCAGTTTATAATACTTAACTTTTAATGTTGTTGCAATTGTGTAAGTTAGACTGTATCACATAAAATGTCTATATACCATTTATCTGATTAATGGGAAAAGTGGGTTTTTTTCCTGTTGATGTAGGGGAAAGTTAAACATTACTCTGAGTATATCTATTCAATTCTAACTTTTACAAAAGCCAGGAAGGAGCAAAAGACTAAATATCAATAGATAGTATATCCCACATATTCTAATTCACTTTATATCGTTCTTTGACTTTCTTGGGAACGTCAACATAACCCAGCACTCATTGTTATTCAGATAATTAACTGAATCTTCCTCATTTTAATTCAGTAGAAATGAATACTGCAAAAAGATTTAAGTTTATGCCTGCCAACTATCCAAGCCCTGAATTTCTTGCAATTTAAATGACCCTTTATGCTTTTCCATACATCAAAGAACTTTTGCTGAACTTGAATAATATGGTTAAACTTTAAAATCTGAGACCTAAATCTTTATAACATCTCAAGTATGAACAGAATGACTATTCTGTAATGTTAACATTTGAAGTTCTAACAGCGCTATCATTTAACTGTGTATATCAAAAACCACTGCTCTAAATATTATGGAGTAATGTGAAAGTATATTGGTTTTGCTTATATTCTAAGTAGCTTTCACAGCACTTTTCTCAAACAGCTGTTTTCCTTTGGCGCATTTCTCAACATTTTCTTCTGAATCTTTCATCCTATGAATGAAGCTAAATGCTGATATATAATCTAAAAATATCTTTCACATCCTGTTGACATAAAACACTATGACAGCCAGAACGTTCCAACAACTGAGTTGACAATAGCATAAAATTATTACACTATGCTTTGCAACCCCGATATATTTACTAATTAAGGAACCACCAAAAAAACATGCAAAAAGGTTTCAGGATGTTGTCCAGTCAGTTCCTCTGACATAAGACAGGGTGAATTATATTTGTGATTCCTACTGAATTGATATAAGAATATTTTTAATTTTAGCCCTACTTTCCAAAATCTTTGCATACTGCTTCAGTATCATAGGATCACAGAACTATAGAATGATTTTGATTGAAAGGAACTTCTGGATTTCATTTGATCCAATCCACACCCAAAGAAGGCCCAGTGTTAATTACACCGCCCACAATTATGAAGTGAGGCAATTATAAGGTCATTTTTGTCTTTCATTATTCAACCAATAAAAAAAAAAATATATGTGAACTGAATTAAATTGTCTTGGTTAGAAAAATGGTCAGCAAGCCTTTTGAAGGTTAAGTCAAGAATACCTGACAATTACTTCTGCTTTTCTACTCACAAGGTCTGCTGTTCTGTCACAGACGAAGACTAGAAGCATCAAAGAGAATTTGTTTTTTAACTGTGTTTGCTATCTAATATTATCTTTTTTACATCTTTTCGGGCAGGCATAAAGCTCAGCTGGAACTCAGCCTGGCCACTCCTGCAAAGTATAATAAGTTTTTTTACAAATATATTAACAAC
>NW_008604434.1:0-1619 GCF_000691845.1 Merops nubicus | reverse complement strand
CTGGGGGGGGTTAGCAGGCAGCAATTCTCCTGCAGGAGATAAGCAGCTAACGGGCACCCTGGCAGGACAGCCTCCAACTGGGGCTTCCCACTGCCTGAGCTAAGAAACTGCTCCAAAAATTCATCCCCAGGAGCATCGCCACCTCCTGAACCCCCCCGTGTTGGGTAAGGGGTAACGTTTAATGAAGAGCCCCCCGTGGTTTTGCTGTACCTTTGGTGTGAACATGTAGACCAGCCCGTTGACAGCCCCGTGGAGCGTCAGCCCCCTGATGAGGTAGATGATGAGGACGCAGTAGGGCAAGGAGGCCGTGACATAGACCACCTGGGGAGGAGGAGAAACACCTTGGGCTGAGGAACACTGAGGCAGAGCCAACGTCCTGCAGTCACTCTCACCTGCTTCCCATTAACTATTCCCATTGTTGTGCTTGTCACCTTGTCTTAATTGTAAAGAAATATTTCCAGGTAAATCTAACTTTAGATTTAGGTTTTAGGGAAAGGTGTTTTTATTAATGATGAAGACCTGTGCTACTTCTGCAGCTTGTGTACTTCCCAGGATCTGTTCTTTTGTTGGAAAAATAAGAACAAAAAAAAATCTAAATTATTTGCAGCATTTGCAAACTCAGTTCTGCAGCATTTAGTGGAGGAACAGCAGCTTGCAATTTACCCAGAACTCCTTAGGCAAAGGTCACCCATCATCTGCTCCAGGAGGAAGGTGAGCAGAGCTCATGTAAGGTCACAGTCAAAGTGTTTTAATTCAGATGTGAAGATAACTTGATGTAACCCTGATGGTAGCTAAATGCTTCAGTTGCCTTCTGTAAGCTTTTGATGAAAGCCCCAAATTTGAGTCTGTGCTCAGACTCCACACTGGAAAAAGCCACCTGGGAAAACCCAGCGAGGCTCCAGTCACCTGTTCTGGGATGTAGCCCAGAAACTTATATAAAATCTATCCCACAAAACACATTCTTCCCAAGGCTGTGGGAGGAGGAGCTGCTGGGGAGTTACCAAATGCTCCTCTGACTGGTCGGGATGTGGTGGGACAGCCCTGTGCCCATGCCCAGCCTGCTGCTGGCCCTGTGGGGGGTGCAGGGGCAGCCCCCCCGATGAGACCCTGCCTTCACCACACTGGTCCAGTGCTCCTTGGCTAGGGATTGATGCTTTCTGCCCCCCAAGCCAGCTGCAGCAAGTTTCAGAGGTTATTCTTGGTTTACAGTCTCTTGGCTTTCTGTGCCTGGCTAAGAGGATTTGGGGATTAGAGCCCTCAGCTCTCTGCTCAGCGTGGGCTCTGCGGGGGCACTGCTGCAGTTCCTCCCTGCCCATGGCCTCTGCAGAGAGCCTGAGCCTGAGGGGATGGCCCTTGGCCCCTGCCAAGGCCCAGGGCCAGACACCCCCTGGCAGGGCCGTGCTGGGGCTGTGCTGGGGCTGTGCTGGGGCTGTGCAGCTGGGGGCTGGCTCTGCAGCAGAGGTGGCTGCCTTTGAAGGACATTTTTGGATTCTTTTTTTTTGAACATCACTATTTTGGTCGAGCCCTCTTCAGTCACAACACCATGGGGCTGGCTGCCCTGGGGGGGATGCCCGTGGGGGGACCCGGTGACCCCAAAGCCCTCCCCGGTGGGCACCGCG
>NW_008604433.1:0-823 GCF_000691845.1 Merops nubicus | reverse complement strand
CTTCTAGACAGCCACAGAAATGTCTTACAATGAGAAAAAAATATTCCTCCTTGGTCCTGGAAAAGCTAAGGTAAACATTTATTTGATTCAGACCCTGCCTTAAGTGGCACAAACCCACACAATCCCTAATGCTTCTCAAAGTCGCCTCTGGTTAAAAGTCTTGGTGGATAACTTGCAGCTGGCAGGTGCCACAGCACCTACTGCCATTGGCCTGGAAGTAATGAGAAGCATCCTTGGAAATCCAAGGATGACCACAGAAGACCTTGGAAAAACAGTCTACTCCCGTTTCCTGGACCTCTGACTGAATGAACCTTTACAGTCCCCACCTGAAACCTGCCCTGTCACATAAGGGAACTACTGACAAAGTACTCTTGACAAAAAAAAAAAAACTAAAGGGCCAGCTGATGAGATGGATGAAAATGTTTTTAGCCATGGGAAATGAGGATATTTACATTACTGTCTCTGGTCACTTTTCTCAGATGCAAATGACAATCAAAGAATGAGGAAAAATGAATGGTGATGAGGAAAAAGAAATGGAGAGAGATGAATGGCAGGATGGAAGGGTGGGAAAGCGACTGCAAAGATGAATGGGTGCAAAAGGAGTGAAAGCAGAAGGAAGGAAGGGAGGAAGGAAGGAGGCTTCCTGAATGGACTTACGCCGGAGCCCCAGGAGTTGGCCTCGGTGGAGGACTACAGCTAGGCACAGGCAAGGAAGGGGAGAACAGAGGGGCACGGGAAGAGACAGGGAGGATGCAAGAGAAGAAAAAGGTGATTACTGGGAGAAAATTCAGGGAGCAACAAAAATGTATAAAACCTAAAGAAA
>NW_008604432.1:29859-30292 GCF_000691845.1 Merops nubicus | reverse complement strand
CGCGCGGGGAGCCCCGCAGCCTGCCCCGACGTGTACAGATATATAAAGGGAGACTTGTTTACCTCTGAGATCTATAAAGTAGAAATACAAAACCTTCCCAAATATATCGGGTTTAACGACGTGAAAAAGTTCCTTGCCAAATACGGACTCAACCCCCATAAGATAAAACTTTTTGGGAAGCAGACGTTCGCCTTCGTGACGTTTAAGAGCGAGGAGGAGAGGGATAAGGCCATGAAAGTGCTCCACGGAGCGCTGTGGAAGAGCCGGCACCTGAGCGTGAGGCTCGCCAAACCGAAAGCTGACCCCATTGCAAAGAAAAGGAAGAAGGACGAGGAGACGGAGCAGGGCGAGGCGAAGCGGCCGGCTCCCGCCCAAGCCAGCGGAGAGGAGCCTCCGAGCAAGCAAATCGCGGATGTCGTGGCCCCGCCGTGGA
>NW_008604432.1:28371-29844 GCF_000691845.1 Merops nubicus | reverse complement strand
AGCCGAGCAGGAAGAAGCAGGAATGTGAGCAAGTGCTGCAGAAGCTGACAAAGTAATTCCGTTTGTAAAGCTACTGTAATGTTTACAAGACTTATGTTCGGATATAGCTAAGTTTGCAGAAATTGCTCTCTCTAGAATAAATGAGAGGTAGGTCAAAATCCAAATCCCTTAATGAAGGAAATAAAAGATAATCTCTGATGCTAGGACCTAGAAACTGCTCCAGCTGACGAAACTTTCTGTCGCTGTTTTTGGGCAGCTTCAAAAGATTACTAAATGAAGGGGCATCGTCTTAAAGTCTGTTGTTCCATAGGCCTAAGCAGAAGGATATTCGTGACCTTAAAAAAAATACCTGGTGCTGTCAAATGGTGTAAGAGGTAATCGATCTGTAAAGATGGTAAATTACTATTAGGATTTTATATTTAAAAATCCTCTCAAATTTTTATGCCTGATCTTCTAGATTGAAGAATCACTTCTGTTGCTTGTCTTACTGATGTAGGTAAAATTGGCATTCTCTTCATGCATGGGTACACTGATAAATCCAGTATATACCTTTACAACTGCATTTAACTTATTTTGTCAGGTTACAGCTGTTAAAGTTGGAGGGGTTTTGCCTGTTAAAAAATTCATCTGGCAAAAATATTCTTCATCTGACAATCTGATAATTTTCTATGCCCTATATATAAAAAAAAAAGTCTTGTGCAGCTGTTAACCTTAGTTTTCCTAAATGTGTACTTTACAATTTTTGTTTCTGATTTGGACAGGGAAATAGGAAATAACAACAGAGCTTTACTACCTTGGTTGTTTCTGCAGAAGCAGAAGTACAATAAATTGTGTTGCCCAGTAGAGGAAGTGAAAGCGTCACCCTTACAGGTAATGTAAACCTAGGTGAGTATGGAAGGGGGTTAATAAGCTTAAGGTTAAATTAATCATTTGATCTTAAGAGACAGTGGATGAACTATTTGACTTCATCTTCTAATGAATGATGAATTTTAGACGTTGCCTTTCATATAAATACTGATGGAAACAGAAAGCAGGAGAATAGTTACAATTATCAGGATATTCTAGTTTCAAAATTAATGTGCTGTCTTTACAAGCTTGTGTTGTAGGCTAATAACAAAGATTCTTCAACAGATGCAATGTATAGCTCTTTAAATGACAAGACTTGTGAATACTTTTTCACTGTTGCTGTTAGTTCTCGTGCATCAAAATCCATGAGTATTTTCCATATGAACTATATGTCCCATGTGCATTTGCAAATACATTTAACCACATGAGGGCTGTTTCAGGAGAAACTTAGCATGTACAAATAAGTGCTATGCAATTATCTTACATAATTTTATTTTAAACCTAGACTGAATATCGCAACAAATGTGAATTCTTGGTTGGGATTGGTGTAAATCAAGAAGACAAAACTGTGGGTTGTCGTCTTGGCAAATATAAGGGTGGTACATGTGCTGTAGTGGAGCCATTTGA
>NW_008604432.1:0-28340 GCF_000691845.1 Merops nubicus | reverse complement strand
TTCCTGCTATTGCCAAAAAAGTAGTAAAAACTTTCCAAGACTACATAAGGTGAGCATAAGTAAAATGAGTTATATGTAAAGGTTTTGATGTCTTACACACAAATACTGATAAAATTAAATATTGTGAAAAGCTTGGAGTTTTTTTTCTGAGCTTTAAGACCAAAGATACATTAGTCTCCAATTCCAGCAATTCTATGACATTTACATCTTGTGCTTACATCACTGTGTGTTACCTCTTGTTCAGCTGTCCTCAGATGGAGGGACAGGTGCCAGCTGAACACAGCTTTATTGCAAGCAGTAAGATGTATAAGTCTACAATAAAAAGTGTTCCTTGAGAGCTTTTTCCACTAACTGTAAAGAAATACTCAGAAAAATGCTTTTTAAAAGAGGAAGTCAAATAACAAAGATCAATTGTTTCCTTCGATGAAGAAAAGAATCATCCTATATCAAGGAATAAAACAAAAGTTGTAAATTTAAGCAATAGTCATTTTTAGAAAGGAGTGTTTTCTTTAAAAAACAATTCTCAGAAATTGAAATTGTGGAAGAATGATGAAGATGAAAAGTTGTAACTTGGTGTAAAGCATACGCCAGTGAAGGCATCCTAAAAAGTTGTGTCACTCTCTGAATGCAGTGAGAGGCTGCTTGTATCCTGTCTGTAATGTTGGATGGGTAAAAACAGGTAAGAGAAGTATGTGAGAAGTAGGGACAGGTTGTTTTGCGTTACGAGATTGTATCTATTCATCAGTCTCTTCTTTCTTCTTTATTAAGATGTGCAAGTCATTCTTTACTGGACAAATCAGTGTGGCCTCTGTTTGTACTTTACATTTTTCATCACTTTACATGATGACCTTCTCTTGTTTCAATAAACTTTGAAATGTTATGCAAAAAAAGTAGTTCTCTGCAAAGTAATGAGCTTCTGAAAATTGCAGGTCGACTCCTTACTCAGTTTACAGCCCAGAAACCTATGAAGGTCACTGGAAGCAGCTCACAGTCCGTACCAGCAGGAGTGGCCACATCATGGCAATTGTTTATTTTAATCCTCAGGTATTTAAGTTGATACATAATGTGTGGTCCAGACATACAGATTTAAAATTACACACATCTGATGTTATGAATAGTGCATGCAAAAGAGAAATAGAAAAATTACTTGGTGTAGTTTACCTTGCATTACTACTCTAATCTGGTATCTGGAGATGAATAATTAATTACTGTGCTTATAAAGGGCATACACTAAATGATATTTTTAAGTCACAAAGATTTTTTCTCCCTTCTTTCAAATGAAATCTTTAGAAATTAAGTAAAGAAGAGCTAGCTGACCTGAAAATCTCTTTGGCAAAATACTTCACTGAAGGGATGGGAAAGAGCAGCGGTGTTACCTCTCTCTACTTTGTGGAGGAAGGACAAAGGTGAGGGAGTTGACTTTGCTTTGGGAGATTTTGGTGGTGGCTGCATTTTTGGTGCTTGCAGCAGAAAAGCAGGAGCACCTCCACACCGTTGCTTTGTCTGCATCATAGCAGTGGCAGCAGTGTTACTCGTCTGTTGAACAGTTACTTGCCTTTTCCACAAGAGAGCTCTGAAATTTCCTGTTCTTCTGTGGTGCTCACTGGGTAAAGGCAGGTAGTTTCAGTGGGTGAGCCCACTAGTACTCACTGCCAAGCTGTGGAATTGTTTACTGCAGCAGGTGGATATTTCTTCTTATCAACAAGTAACTTCTGCATCCCTTCTTCCTTATTTTTACACGTTTTTTTTTTTTTTAATCCCCCCACACTCTTCCCCAGAGCACAAGGCTCATCTAGAGACAGTGTCTGTCCTGCTGTTGACATCAGTGCCACAACTGTACAGCATAAGAAAAAAATGGCCAAGAGGGTAGTCCTAAAAGGATGTGACAAATGTTAGCCCATTATAAATTACTTCTTGGTACTGTGTTGTACTACATTTTTAAAGATGACTACAGCTTTGGTAAAAATGGTAACAAATATGGTTGTTGTGTTTTTTTTCCTCTTTGTCTCCCTGTTCCTTGCCCCTCTCCCTCAGGAAATCTCCCAATCTAGAGGACTTGCCTTTGGAGCATGTGGCTGGTGATAAATATATCTATGAAGAACTTCTTGGCCTAAAATTCAGAATTTCTCCTCATGCATTTTTTCAAGTAAGGATGATACAAAGTTGCTAATTTAACTAGATTTGCATTAATGCCCTTAAGCTTAGCTAATGCTTAAAGTTACTACTATACAATCTTACCAAATTGTCATGAAGTTTCACTCTTGTTTTTGAGCAGCCTAAATTATTTTGAAACTAATTCAGTGAAAAGAGACGGTAGTTCTGTAAGACAGCAAAAATTTACTTGAATCAATCTACTATATACAAGATACTATACCTAGAGATTTAATCTTTTATATATTTGGTGTGATTAAGTACCTCCAACTATTATGGTCAGCTGCCAAACAGTGAATGAGTGTAAACCCATTCATGGGGGCATGTTGAAGACAACTTATTTTCTTCAGTATCTTTTGCCTCTTGTTGAATGTCAGCCTTCATGTGTACAGAACATGCAAGACGTAGTTCAGGAATCTTTGCAGTACTAATTTTTGTTTGTTTTTCCAAAACTTATTTCTGCCTTTCCAACACTTCAGAACCTCAGCAAGGTAGCCTCTATCATTGAAATGGAAAGTAATGACATAGGAAGGATGTTATCACTTGGCATCATAAATACATTGAAGCTGAACTGTATTTTCTATGATTTGCCATAGATTATAGGCTGTTTTTTTCCCACAGTGTGCTTTGCTGGTTTTTCAAGACAAAGAATGTGCTTGCTCAAGAGGCACTGACTATACGCTTACATCCTTAACTGGGATGTGCAATTACAGCATTTACTTTAAAACAGCTTTACAAACAAGGTTAAAATAAAACTTTCTGAGTGTATTGACATGGTTACATTCTCCTGGTTTTGAATCTTCACTACTTCCTGTTCAAGGAGAGAAGTATTTTTAAAGTCCAGACTACACTGTCATTGCTTAGCATTTTGCTTAATTGCTTTGCTGTTTCCTCCAGTTTCCAAACTTGCTTTTTAGGTACTGTAGAACAAGACATGTTTTTATTAGAACATAGATAAAACCCACTACTTCTTGGAGAGAATTTAACAAGTGGAATTGTGATTGCTTAATATGTGGTGGTCTAGATCAGCTAGATGTGATTTTAACTTGCATGTGAAGTCGACTTGTTTTGTAGGGGAAAAAAAAAAAAGGGAACATGCTTTCCTAGGCCTCATAAACCCCAGTTACTACTTACAAAGAAGTAGACGTATTTGAAATGTAATTTCACAGGTGAACACCCAAGCTGCAGAAGTTTTGTATACTGCCATTAGGGAGTGGGTGCAGCTGAGCCAGGAGAGCACTGTCCTTGACATTTGCTGCGGGACAGGAACTATTGGGATTTCTTTGGCAAAGGTGAGTGAAAGAGAATACTCGATGTACTGGAAATGCAACACAGAAATTAATTGACAAAATTAAAATACAATTAAACTGCCTGCAGCTGTTTTACCAAATTATGAAATTTCACTTGTGCTGAGCAGCCTAAATTATTTTGAAACTAATTCAGTCAAAAGAGACAATCGTTCTGTAAGACATCAAAAATTTACTAGAATCTAACCACTGGTTTGGGCTTTCTCAGAAAGCTTTGGATGTGAATAACCCACATTTCTTGCATCAGTTTTAGAACAGAGCTTGCTAGACTGTATAAAATAGTCTGTCCCCTGAAAGACACCAGCATAACTGGAGTCTGTCACATGCAGGTTGGGATAAATGTTGTTCATCCCACAATTTCAGTCTAAAAGGTCCCTATTTATTTGCACAGGTTCCTGCTCAGCCTCTTTTCTGGCTGCAAGGCAGTAATTCTGTGACCAGGTACTAGTCAGTGTTCATGCACATTAGTTAAATGCTGTGAATTACAATTTACACACCACAGAGAGATCTTTTTTCCCTTGGTTCTATAGAATGTCAAGAAAGTGATTGGAATTGAACTCTGCCAAGAAGCTGTGCAGGATGCCAAAGTGAACGCCGAGATTAATGGTTAGTTAAGCTCAGCTGCTAAGATCTTTGTTAAGAGGTGTAGTTGTATAGCTAGTTTCTCTTTATGTTTAATCTAAGCAGCCTGGAATTACATGTTGCTGGTAGTAATCTTGTCCATTTTAAACACTGATCTCTCTTGAAAACAAATATTATGTTAGTCTGTGAGATCGGTTTTCCTGCTAACAGCTAGCTTTCTTTTTTCCTCCAAAAGTAAAAAATTTCAGCGTAAAAGTGAGATGAAGCCACAGCTAACCCTCATAAATAAAACATTAACAGTAGCTATTTTCTGTGGGGTTTTGCTTTAGTTCAGATAATGTAAGACGGTCCAGTTACTGTCGTTCAAATGATCTGAAGTAAGTACTATTGTTTAATTTCACTGATTTCAGGGTGGACTGAAAAAAAAACCCCATGGTATAGAATGCATCCAAACTTGAGTGTACTGCAAGATGCTTTGACTTGATAAGTACTCTGATGGCTTTTTCTTTTTTTTTTAATAGACCTGAACAATATTGAATTTCACTGTGGGAAGGCTGAAGATCTTGTTCCTTCCCTAATTAACATATTAGCTCCTCAGAACCCAATTACTATTGTAGATCCACCTCGAGCAGGACTGCGTAAGTTTGCCTCCTTTTGAATTCCACGTCCCTTCTGGTAGCTGTTGTTTGGTGGTGTACCTAAGTAATCACTGATGGAATGAGTTCAGTGGGAGGCTTCAGGTACAGCTTGAACCGGCTGGTATTGCAACAGTCGTGTTCATGCTGCAGTGTAACTTGCACACAAAATGGGTAAGGGCTGTCTTGGTTTTGATCATCTAGATTCCAAGGTAATTCTTGCCATCAGAAGAGCTGAACATCTGAAGAAGCTTATCTATGTATCCTGCAATCCCAGAGCTGCTATGAATAACTTTGTGGAGTGAGTATTTTTGCATGAAGCTGACTAAATACGTTACGAACAAAAATACCTGCTGCTTGAGGGGAGGGGCGTCACGGGATTTTTATTTTTGAGCCCTACTTATTGAGGCTTACCAGAAACAGTTGACAGTTGCTGCAGGGCAAGCTTGGAATTGTATTGCTGAATACACAAATAATAATGAAAATAATAGTGGTGGTGAATAAACCTGTCGTGGAATTGAGGCCTGGGGAAGGAGAACCTCCCTTAAAAGAGCAGCAGTGATGAAGTGTGCTAAACTGTTAATACCCTTCTTCCTCCCCTTTCCTTCCCATCAAGCCTTTGCCGGGCCCCTTCCAACAGAGTCAAAGGAGCCTCCTTCCGTCCCACGAGAGCAATGGCCGTGGACCTCTTCCCTCAGACCAGGCACTGCGAGCTGCTGATCCTCTTCGAAAGGGCTGACCACGCCAACGGGAGCTCTGCTGAAGCGACGCCTGACGCTGCTCAAGCCACAGCGGCGGCGTGCGGCTCGGAGTGTGGGGATGGCACCAACCCACCCACCCCTGATGGGAGCCAGGCGACACCTCTACCTGTAGAAACTGTACTTGAAGAGAGGGAATCAGCTTAACTCCTCAGAGACACGCTCCAGAAACTACTTCTGCTTGTTAACTGTTTCACTAATGCTGTTTCTGTAACATCCAGGTAATAAATCTCTGTACAGAGTAGTTGAAAGCCTTCCAAGTTATTTCATTTTATTAATTTGAATTAAATTTCATTATGTACTATCAGGCCAAATCCTGTTTTTCTCCTCCTGCCCTCTGGGAAATTCAGGTGAGTGATGTAGTATCTATACATCTATATCTACATGTATATCTATGTAGTATCTATGAGTGGTCTCACTCTAAAAAGTTGAAACAGCTTTAAAAAAAAAAATATCACAACTATATTCAGACACAACTACTTGAAACCTGGGCTGATTTTTAATGCAATACTCTCCAGTCTGAGTACACCGCACCACACTTCAAATATTAGTTAACAGCTAGTATTTATCAACAACTAAGCAGCTGAATGCAGTACCCAATTCCCAAAGCAGGTAAGCTTGGTACAGGGATCTGTAACGGTCAGTATCTGTTTTTTCCAGCTCTGATAGTCTGTTAACAGTGTTGTCTTTTGAAAAAAGGTAGTAAAGATTTAGCAACCTTCCATAAATAATTCACTTGCTAAATCTTCACTAGGAAGCAATAAGCTCATATTCTAATAAAAATACTATACTTTCCACAGCTGAAATCAGTTTTGTTCTGAGACTGTAGTGTCACTGATGATACAGTAAAAGACTTTCTTAGACCATTTCCTACAATGTATGAGTAAAGCTGAAATGACTTTATTCTAGGCATGTCCTCACCAGTAAAACAGTGCCAGAACCAAACTCAACCAACACCAGTCAGGGCTACAGACCTTGGCCACAAAAAGTAGTCAGTGATAAAGAGGACCATTTTCCTCTCAGACTGTTAGTACTGTGTGCTCAGTGGACACCTTCACTCAAATAAAGGCTAACTGCAGCCTAACAGAAAATGCAGTTAACAGAAGAGCGTTGTGTCACCCAGTGAGGACTGAAGAAAGAAGAAACAGGAATATTATCTCTTGCTCAGTGTTTTGGGTTTCTCTCTATCAAAGCTCTGCCCTAGACCCAAAATGATAACCCTCTTCAGTGGGAGCCTCGTGCAGAGAAGGGCAGTGCCCCGACGCCAGGAGCGCAGCGGCAGCAGGGGCTGTGGCCGGGCAGGTCAGCGGGCACACGCGGCTGAACGACGGGGCGCAGCGCCCTATGCCCCGCTCCAGCCTCCTGGCTGAGACACCTGCCCCTGCACCAGCTGCTCTCCAGTCAGGATCTGTACTTCGTACAGGTGCTCAGCACCTAGCCCTTCATTTAGCGGACCATGATCCATGCTACAGAACAGACAGTGGCTGTTAGCAGGAACAACTATTTGAAATCTCAAGTTACTGAACATGCTTCTGCTGTACATTACTGTATGGACTGAACAAAAACCCTCTACTGTTACAGCACAGGGACTTGCTTATAACCCCTCCTTTCCAGTCAGGTAGGTACGTGACAGGAGGCAGCAAAACCAGCAACTTCAGGCTTTGTAAGTCCATGGCTGGATATTAAGTAAAACATAAATTACAAACCAAGAAATTTTAATTTAATTCCAAGTGACATCTAGCTGTGTAAACATTCAATTTACCAAAGAAGTGAAATAAGTACAATAAGTAAAAAGTGATAAAATAAGTACTTCTGCAACCAATGAGCCTGTACTGATTTAATTTCTATTTAAAAATATCTCAGGGATCAAGGAATAAGAGTTCCTTTTTTCTAAATATGCTTAAACTATCATAATACTGATCACACTGGAGCATTTTATAATATCAAACTTTATTGCTCAAAACTAATTGTCTGAAAAATACACATGTAGTACTCAAAAGACCAAACACATAGGATTATATGATTGTGCAGAAAAAAAAGCAAGCAGAGGCTCGGTGAAAATGAGGCTTTATAGTTGTACCAATTTAGCACTGGCATCAAGCAACTGCACCCAACACAATTCAAACAGCAACCATTGTTACCTACTTGGGCAATAAGAATTAATTTTGTTTTTGTTTTTTTCCCCCCACTTTCTCAGATACACATCAGAATACTGTAACTGATCGTTTTATTTGGTTAACAACAGCATGGCTTCTTGCACTTCACATTTCTTCCCACGGAAAGTTAGGAGGCTATCACTTCCTGAATTTCACTCCAGAACCAAAGTACAGTCTAGAGAAGTAATAAGATAATAATGATGCTTTTAAATACTTGGATGTTACAAATATATTTGTATAAAGCCTAAGAGCATCGCAGGAAAGTGGAAGTTTACATACAACAGTTAAGTTTATGCATAATAGTCTTTCCAAACTTCCGAGTACCCAACTACTTCATCAGTTTTGTTTAATAAATAAGAAAGAGCTGGACTGGTGTTTAAATAGGTAGCATCTGACTATTCACTGGAAGTCACAGTAAGTTTTCCATCAGTACCATAAAGATTTGAATGCACACTAATTTTATCCTTAAAGTCAATATACCACACTTTTGTCGAGAAGCACATAATATGCAAAGCAGAAACTGTCTAATTCCCAAAGGATGGAACAGTTCTTAAAAATACACTCCATCCCTATAAAAATACCCATCCTCCTCCAGATATAGAAGGGATAAATAACAAATACCAGTGACAAAAGCAGCAGTTGTTTTATGCATTCATACAATCAAGATCTAAACCTTTACAGCCGATTACCTAGAAAACACACAAGAGTTACAAGACAAGTTTAGGATACATCTTGAATCACACTGTAAGTGTTCATGCAGAAGCTGAAGTTAATGCAATGATCTATCCTCTATCACAGCAGCTCGTGCTTATGTGCAAATGCAAGACTGTTACACTCCAAACAATAGTAAACATTAAAACACAAGAATACTTCACAATGACATAAACAGCAGTTAAGTTGTTTGTTCCAGCAGTTATTGCGCTATTTTCTGGACATCTCTCCAGTTAAAGGCTGCAGCAAGGTCTAATACCATCTTTTGTTTGTTTGTTTGTTTTTGTTTAGAATGCATAATATACGTTCTAGGCTTTGGTTCACAATGAAATCTCTGGATGGTTTAATTAAGGGCAACGGTCACCTTGTGATTCTGATAGTGGCAGACTGAGGTAATACAGCAATCCTCTCAAAAATAACAAAAATAAATTTGTAAGCGAGGCATCTATGGATATTCTGCAGGTGACCTGCAAATGCATTAACATTCTGGTTTCAGAAAAATAAAAGATCTACAGGGGTGATTTGTCTTGTACAGTGCCATCCAAGTACAGATTTTTCTGCTGAAAACACACAAGCTGAAGTAAAACCTACCTAAAAGAGTAATACATTTAGGCATAGAAGATATAAGCCCTGCCTTTATGGAAAAAAAAAAAAAACAAAACCAAAAACAAACCCCAAACAAAAAACAAACTACAAAAAGGGACAAACAGTAATCACTGCTTGTCACTACTGCACCAATATTATATACCCTTCAAAAGATGGAGATTTATTAAAGCTATACAAAAAAAAAGGAGAGGCAGTGTTTTCTGCTTTTGTGGTTTTTAGAGAGGCCACTTCTTTAAATCATAGTTTATGTATAGTCTTCCAACTACCCATATCCTGTTATAACAGGATTACAACTTGTGGAACTGAAAGCAAAATAGAGTAATACAAAATGGGTGAATTCATATTTGCAGAGACCTCTCAAAGCATCACTCAAACATGGAAACAGGTAAGACTCCAAGACTCCTCCTGTTTAACCCCAAACTTTATAAGCGTATTAGAGAACGTTAGCTTGAGATATAAATGAAAATCCATGTATGTCCAAAATAACAGGTGATCTTAAAAGGAAGTCTTACAATACTGCTGCCAATATTGTTAAAATCCAGTAGGCACTAAATTCTTTATCCTGCAGCACTCTTTATATAACATGGTAAAAAAAACAAAACCCAAACCCCACCCCCAAGAAAGCCAACCAGAAAGAAACAAAACCCCCTCAAGCCTCCAGATCTCTGTCGAGGTAAGTACTAGGAGCTGCAGCAATTATGAAAAACTGAATTCTTTCCCTCCTGCAGGAGTAGGAGTATAAAATAAGAGCAGTACAACTCTTGGAGAAATCATTGAAGCCCTACCACCAGCTTGGTGTTCACTCTCTTCTCTAAGAGCAAACCAAAGACCCCACGAAAACAGTTGTAAGAGAAGCCTCACTGCAGTCACCCAGTGAGAAAGAAACTCTGTATGAGGAACGAAACCCACAAAGCAGCGCTGTCACTACAGCCAAAACTATTTCTTCTGTGCTTAATTTAATAAAGCCTCAGATGACACAGTAAGTACTGCCTGTTTTCCAGGACTGTATTTTATAATAGTTGCATATTTGTGATTTTCCTATTTACCAGTATAACCTCTGTTATGGTCTCATTCTACTCATTACTCTATGCTGTATTCCAAACCTACGTTCTAATTTTCATTGCAGAAGTTACACTTTTTCTTTGAAAACTAAAAATGTAGTTAAAAAAGTACAAACAAAAACTTCTTTAAAAAACCCCTAATTTGCTGCAGTTATTTCAGATTTCTTAGGGTTGTGGCTTTTTTTTTTATTATTCTTTAACTTTATGGTGAAAAATTAAGACTTAATTGATCGAGTCAGATGTATTCTGACTCCAAATAAATGGGAAATTGTTTTATTGCTGGGAGAAGGGAGTGGAAGGTCTCTTTAAACACATCATTGGCAAATTATTTTCAGACTATCAACCATCATCAGCTGCATTTTGGCTCCAAGCTTTGAAAATGGCCTTTCAAATTACAGTTTTTATTTTAGTCAAGTAACTAGGGCCATATTTTTCCCTCTCTTATTGATCTGTGAACTAACATAGGCTCTTTTCAATTAGAATAAACCCCAATAATTCTGGATATCCAGCCTGTTGCTCTTAACACTACCAGGTATACTTGTTCTTTTCAAGTAATAAAAAAAATCTGCATATTGTGATCTTGAATAACTAAGCCTGGCAGGAGACAAAAAAAAAAAAAAAAAAAAAAACAGAACAAAAAGAAACGGCATTACTGGCCTAATCCTATGGCATTAGGAACATTGCTCATCACTTTCATGTATTTGTCACCAAAAGTGTCTTATCAGTGCATATTATTATGTGCTGAAATGCAATGAAACTTTTCACAAAAATAGTTTTAGGCATGTTCATACAAGAAGATGTACATATATTCCTTTTATATATACATATATATGAATGTGTGTATATATATATATAATATCAGCTTCAACCTGTACATAGATATTCTGAATTTTATCCTTCAAACACATCCATTTCAAACAAAATGGGTGGCTTTCCAGGAAAAAGTGCTTGCTTTGTTTCATCCTGTGTGAACATGCCTGTCCTCTGTGCATTTGCCCAAGTAGAGATCTTTATGATCAATCCTTTAAACGTACATATCTCAGGAGGTATTAAAAAAAAAAAAAACCAAACCAACCAACAGGAAAAAAGCAATATTTGCCCTGATGATGCAAAAAGAACAATGCATAACTGAAGCAGCTTGGATTTTAAAAGTTATCTCGCATTCTGCAGCAAACAATTTTTAAATCATTGTTGAAAATGTAGTTCCCCCGTTGTGTTATTGCTCCCCAGGTGAACACCCCCCTCACACATCCACGGTACAGAGCGGCTCGCTGCCGGGCTGAGCCGACTCCACTATCGTCATCTTGGGTTTCTTCCGTGTTTCCTCCTGAAAGAGCAGGAAACAAACCCCACCACACAGTCATCACAGAGCAGCGTAAGAAAATACGGGTTTAAAGTTTTAAACAATTTTAGCCAAATCTGTGGCTAGCATTGTGAAAGGCAAATTTGTTCCACTGTTAAAAATAAATTTAGTGAAGCAGGGAAAATTAAGTTATAAGCCAGTTTAAGACAGAGGATGAAAATCTCTCTAAAAGTAGCCCTTTGGAAAAAAAAAAAAAAAAAAATCAATTTTGAACAGCTCTCCTTATATAAGACACTAAAACAAGCAAAAATTCTCAACATAGGTAAGTCTGATCCAGGGTATTCTTCCTGTCTGTAAGAGTATGTACTCACTCTTTCTTGTGCCAGTTTTTTCATTTCTTCCTGTAACTTGTTCAGGATGTGCAGATTTGGCTTGTTCTTTTTGGCATACTGCTGAAGTTCTATCACACTTTTATCAGAGGTTTCCTATTTAACAAAACCATAAAGCAACAACAGATGAGCTTGTCTGATAAAAAAATAAAATACTTGGAGCAGAAGTTTAATCAGTGATAACTGTACTTAAGTAATAACACGTATTTCCATGAGTTAATTAAGAGTTAAATAGGTTACATAGTTTTGACCTGGAAGATGCAAAACTAACACAATTATTATTGCTAATGAAAATCTTATGTTCTGGCAATAGCAATGTCCAAGAATCAATTCACATGCACTGCGCACTGCTCAAATGCATACTGCCTTTACCACCACAGAGAACATCACTATTATGCTAAAACAGATACCATTAAAGCTTTGTGGTACTGAATTTTAAAAAGCAGAAACATACAAAACCAAAATACAAGGGAGGTTACAATCAAACAAAATCATGTTCACCTGTTTAACCATCTTGCTACTCTCTCTACCATACATACGCAAAAGAGAGCCCCAATTTTTCACATGTGGATGCAGTAGCTGTAGGATTTTCTGAGAAGCTAATTGTTTCCCCACTCTTTTATTTTTGCCTGTAAAATAACCATGAAATTGTGTCAATACTGGCACATTACATACTTAGATGAACACCAATATTTGCGTTATTAACAGCTGAGGTAGCAGGGTGGAATAAGCATAGCTAGACGTGTCACAAGCTAGAGAGCTGAACGGGCACCTAGGAGCAGGACAGAGAGGAGCAGGAGAAAGGCAGGAGTGGGAGGCCACACCGAGCTCTGTACTTACACCAGCCGCGCACCGTGTGCTTGCCGCAAGTCATGACATACTCGCTCTTCTGGTTTTTACCAGGAATCACTTCAAACTTGATGGATGTATCACCCATTCCATGGTTTCTTAAGCACAAACAAAATCAGTATCATATACTGAGTAAAATTACAATCAACTGAAGTGGTTGCAGTTATCACTGACATTGAAATGGAATTATATACATTAATAATAAATTTTAAGACATTATTTAATGGAGTTCTTTTTTGTATCAGTAACTTGACTTGAATGGAAAGGCAGGCCTGTATAACTTAAAAACATCTGTATATCCCACAACTAAATCGTAATCTCAGAAGAAGAGGCATAAACAGCAAATATGAATTAAAGGAAGACCCAGCATTAACAGTTCAGTCCACACCACGGCTCTTACAGCCACAGCCTGGCCAGCCCACGAACACCCAAGTTACTGACAAACACTGCAGGTACCAGCTACGAAGCAAAGGATGTGCCCTGACCCAAACACCTGTATGCAACACAATCTGCACATCATTCTGCAGCCTTACCTTTTAAGGCACTCATGGAGAATCTGATATGGAGATAAGAGTCCAGCTTTACTGGTGAGTTCATATACCCGTGAGTCCTCAATACTGATATGGTTAAAATACTACAAAGGAATTGAAAAGGGTTACTGCACTTTTGTGCAAATAAGGCCTTCATACTGCTTGTAACCCTCATTTCTCCTTTGCAACATAAAACAATTTCTGTTACTCTGTGCTGAAGTATTTTTAAATCCATAATGGAAGTATTTACCAACATCACTAGAACCACCACACCTAATCATGTATTTGCAGACTGAAATTTAAGCAGGTCTTTTAACCCTAATTTTACATTATACAAGATGGATACGAAAATAACAGTCTTACAAACCCTTTGTTATCCTTTCTCTCCCAGGACAAGTTTTTAAGTAATTATAAAATTTTACTTACCAAAATGCTGTGGTTTAGTAAAAGAAAACAAAACAGCTATTGGAATATATTGCATTTTATTTTTAAACAATGGAAAAAAAAGTCTGTGTTTTCTTAATGACTATTTCAATAGTGTAGGGCATACAATATAGTTTTAAGCAAGTGTACAAACAACTCATTCTGTCTATTACACTTTTTAAAATTAAAACATTCCTTTAGGCTGATCACCAATACCAGCACCAACAGCACACGTTCTCCACTTAAAGAAACTTTTCCTTGGATTTTCTCAAGTACTACTGCTTAAAGTCTGAAATTTTAGCTGGCTGATCTGGCAATAAATAGCTTTCATGGCTAAGTAAAGATGTCTCAGAAGCCTGGGCACTTTTACTTGTTACCTGGTCTTCTAAGATGACCACACAAAACCAGACAGCATCGAGCTCTGAATTCTTCAAGGCATCGACCAGAGTATTCTGGAAGCCAGGACAGTACAGGCAATCCATTGGCTCAAAACATTTCAGGTCTTCAGTAAGTGACCTGATATTACAACACTAGGTCTCTGTACCATAGTAAGTTTTCTGATGATTTCCAGTAGAGGGGAAAAAAAACCAACCCAGTATTTTCATTGCCTTGGGTGTTGCTATAAATGAAGAATTTCACATTTCCACCTGACTCAGAAAGCAGCATTATGAACTTCCATTAATATTTCTGACACTCAATGTGTAGTGTTTCTAAAAACAGACTCCAATAATGACACCAAACAAGCAAGAGTTCAGTACCTCAAGTTCTTCACTGTCTTTGGGCTTCTCCTCAGAGGTCTGTTTAACAAAATCAGGAATAAGGATTTCCAGTGTAGCTCGAGCTGCAGAAAATGTTTAAACATCTTGATTACATTTATCTTAAACAATGGCTGTAAAGAAAAACAGCAGAGTGAAGCACTCTTTAAGCAAATCTCCTATGTCCCCTAGAAATATCCACTCGTACTACAAAAACTTCTAGGATGGGTATCTTAATTTTGTAAGAGGCATATTCATTTGCACTTTTTAAGGGGAAAAAAAATCTGCTTCATAATGGAAGTCTCACAACTAATTAAACCAAGAAACAACTGCTCTTTGCAAATGTCATTTTTTCTCTTTCATAGGCAAGTCTCATTTAAAAAGTGACACAGAGCCCTTAGGACCTAAGATTAGAGAGCTGTTATTATGCCTTGCTTGTTACAGATAACCCTAATACTGTACCACTAGGGCACTCGGAATCCCAGTACCATAATGAAAAACACATCCAGAATTTGCCTCAATTTTCACAGCAAAATACCTTTTTTTCCATGTGCAAATAATTTGTGGCTGGCTTTTTGCGATTTAGCTACACTGACATATTTCACAAGTGCAGAAAGTACCTCGGGTCCATTAGACATCTTTCATTTTGAGAAGTTATTTTACTGTTGAACATAGGGTTGTCAGAAAAGTCTCTGCAACAATAGGTTTCACTTTTACCAAAAAGACACAAGTCTACCTTGACTATTATCAAAATTATTCCTACTTACTATTGCAAATATGTCATCTTCAAAGCAGAAATGAAAACAGATAAACAATTCAGCCGTTGGTACTAATAAAGAAAAAAAAACGTTACCAGCTTTATTCTTGGCAAGTTTTTTGCTGCTGGCAGTTCCAGCCCCGTAAGTTACTCCATCAATAATCACCGAGGCTCCAAAAGGTTCACTTGGGTTCTCTGGAAATGGAGAAGGAATCAAAAAGAAAGCTCTTAAGAACTCCCAATCTAAAATACTCATTATGAACATGAAAAAACCACCACTTATATGAAGATTATTTTTCCTTCTTCATTTCAGCTCCAAGAGGGATGGAAACTGTTTACTCTTCAGAAAGACTGAAGAATTTGGTCCTCCAATAAATGGAAAACTCTGATGGCTTTTCATAAACGCAGACTTACCACCATGAACTTCATTCTTCCAAATGAAGAGCTTTTAAAATTAAGAGATTATCTGTAATCTGCCAGAATTCAAATGTTAATTTCAAAGTTTCTGCATCACTAACAGTGTAAATACGAGAGCTACACATTCTGATACTGAAAATTCACTTACATTATGTGATGCCTATATAGGGATAATGTAATTCTGAATAATTATAGATTCCACACTGAACTAAAGTAATTCTTTGGATGCTGATTGTAAGACATAATCCTTTCAAGCCTGCTGCTGAAAAAGGTGTCACTTCTGCCTTCTCCATAAAGGGCCCCCCCCAAAAAAATCCAGCAATTGCAAAACCCCAAGAAACATATGCTATACTACTTTGGAAATCTCACACAAATGCAGCTGGATAAGGCAATCTGGCTGGAATTTACAGGGGGGAAAAAAGGCAACACTCATTTGTTTCCAGTTATATTTGCCATATATGCAATATTTTCAGATTCTTGATTCAGCATCAAGTGCATTCCCCCCCCCCAGTACCCATCTAAAATAAAATTATCCTAAAGTTTTGGGGTTTTTTTAGTGCTCCTTACACAGTTTCTGTACAGCCTAAATTAGGAAGTATTAAACCACCTCTCACACCACCAACACAGAATAAAATGAAAAGCTGTTTATAACCAGAGATATCCACCCAGCAGAGTTCACATAAGTCCCGTGCTAATCATGGAACATCACAGCCTTAAGTAACTCTTGAAGTTACTTCTAGTCCAATAGAATGACACTTCTCTTTCTATTCTTCTAATACTATGAGCAAAATTAGTCAACATTTATACCAAATCAATTCCTACCAACTGCCCATGAACTTTTTGCAGTCTGCACCTAATTAGTAACTTCTCCACTAATACTATGATCTATCAATGACCTTAATGAATAGTCACACAAAACAGTCTACATAGTCACTTCACATTTAAATTTTTAATATCAACTTACACAAAATTCTCTTAAGATGACTAGATTTATGAACTTCTGTGACATAATGACATCATATGTAACTTGAACAGTTAAAGGACTTTAAAACTGTATCTATAAAAAACCTACTGTATTTTTTGTTGGTTGGGAGAAAACTAGAAGAGAACAAAGCCACAAAAACGCCTCAAACTATTGCAGCTTTAGAGAAAGCACATGTGTCTGCATAAACGTTTCAAATTCTTAGCAGCTTTATAACTGAAGGCCTACACATTTCTCTTAAAAATTATTTGGGTTTAGTTTAGTATTTAACACAGTTTATTTAGTATTTGAAAGTAACTTTCTTTCAAGATTCTGATGATTAACTAAATGTGTCTTACAATCAGATTTTGTGAACATCAATCACAAGAAAATTAAGCAAATATTAACTGTGCAGTCAGTGCCCATATTTCAGTGCTGTGACCTTTTAGATGCAAGCAAGTTACTCAAATCCATTTTCACCTAGGTGCAGTGTTCCAAGTGAAAACCCACACTGTTAAATATAAATTTAAATATAAACCTACTCTCAGCCTCAAAAGCCATTGTCTGAGATGCAAAAAACATTTCCTCACCAGAATTTAACTCACAACAGACTTTCAAGACATTCCCTAGAAATTAATTTTTTTTAGGATATCCAAACAGGAGATATGCCCTTCAAAACAGCGTGTGGTCAATTAAAAAAAAAAAATTAACAGACTTACCACATTCAAAGAAATTGTAAACAGGGCGAACCTTTAGGACTCGTTGCATATATTCATGCAGTATGCAAACTTCAGATTTCCCATTGGGATTAATGACAAATTCTACAAAAAAAAAGATGAGAGGAAGAGAAGAAAGCTGAGTGGATCCAGTCAAAGACAAGTTCTACTACAAATAAACAAATAACAAGCTCCAAGGGATCAGTCTAGCATTTGTAATCAATCCTTAATTTGTGACTAATTGCCACTGTTAAAGAACTGAGAAAGCAGTAGCATCGAGTGATTAGACAGGAGAGTTTTCAGTAGCAAACAACCTTAACAAGTAGCTGATGTCAGCAGCAAGTCAGGAGGACTGCACCCTTAAATGAAAGTCCTGTCATTTTGGAATTATTCTTTTTAATAGGAAGCATATTTTGGCAGTATTTTCCATCCTATGTAATAGAATGGATCCAGGAACAAGAAGAAAATGGACTGCTACAGCATTTTAATTTTTTTTCAGTCAAGCTTAGAACTGTAATGAGTCTTCGATAGAGAATATTTGAACTACAAGTAGACAAATTCACCTTTCTTTGTAGGTGCATCCTGCACAGACAAGGTGATGAGTTTCTGGTTGGCAGGCAGGATAGGCCGCTCGGACTCCGCCTGCTTCCGCTTCATCTCACGGTTGAATTGCCGCCTCTCAGCCCAGGTCCTGAACTTTTTCACCGTTACTTGTTCAAAGTCAAAACGTTTTTCAAGATAGCGTCTAAAATCTTCCAGATCTAATAAACACGAGCAAGTTACTCTCTATACTTCACCACTGAACAAGCATTAGATTAATTACTTCCACTGTTTTAAACCTGTTGCAGTTGTTTTTTTTCAGTAGAAGCAAAAGTCACACACTCAAGATCAATTCACTGTTTTGTACTAACAAAACTAATTACAAGATTTCCTGTTACTAGGCCAAATGCAAAACATTTGTGCAAAGTGGAAAGCAAAGATAAAAAAAAAAGAGTATTTCAGTCACTTGAAGATTTACTAAGCCCTAACAAGCACAATACCCAGCAATTTGTTACAAAGTACTAGTAATAGTTCTATTTCATCACCTCTTTGCTTTCTCATTACCTGAAGCAAGTAACAGTAGTTATGTGATAGCCTCAGTTTTCTGAAGCCAAAACTGACCACTGCTGCCTAGTTATTAAACAGTGTATCAGGAAACACTATGCAATAATGCTCCATGAACTCCATGAATATCTGCTGGCCTGTAAACAGAATTTAACACACCCATTTTCACACACAGAGTACCAAAAGACTGCTCCCCTTAAAGTACAGCTGCTTCTCCTTTAGAAGATTTTTCTGTAGACATGATCAGCAAAACTAAAGAACAGCATCACAAAATATATAACAAAGCAAGCTGCTGGTGTTCTTTCCTTCCACAAGGAATTCCCAGTGCAAGTCATGCTTATACCTGATCACTGTTTTCTTCAGTAATACCAAACAGACTGCATTTAAAGAGAGAGACAGGTGAACTTCACAAAGGAAATATCTGCTTAGTGGTTTTAGTTTTGCTGCTAAATATTTTTTTTTCTTTTTTAAATCTTTTGGCATGTTTATTGAAGGGAATGGGACTTGTAAAGTCAAGGACAAGTTTTATGCTAGACCACTACAAAGTTAAGTGATGGTCTACAACCCACACCAGCATGCTGAGCAGCAGTAATCTACATGGATGGCACTCTCGGGTATGCAGTTGTGGCAAGTGGCATGAGTTTTCTCTCCAGGTTCCTGTAAGTTTGGCAGTGCTTGTGCCATGACTTCTTTAGGCAGCTTTTTCTACAAAACCTATCGGACTTGTCAAGTAAAAGAATGAAGCATCACACTGCTTAGCATGAGTGCAATTGTATTTGTATGACTTATTCCGCTAGAGTTTGTGCACATAAGCAAATTTAGTTTAATTGTATCATTTATCTTAAGAGATTATATTGAAAATAGACATTATCCAGCCAATACACACTGCACACAAGAGCCACAAACAGGAAACAACAGCAATTCACATGTACGCGCTGATTTAATTGATTCTTAAACCGAGATGAAGCCTACAGGACTAAACTTCTAAAGTTTTCACATTTCTGTTGGTAAAAACTTTGCACATGGACTCTCAAGCCTGCAGAAAAAAAAAAAAATCTCCATGTAAGTTCCTCTTCCTGTGAAAATCAAAATTGTTTTCTAATACTGGATCTATTTCTCCAGATATAAGCATACAAAAAACTGTGCAGAAGAACAACTGGCCACTTGATCCCAGGCAAGATATTATTCAGTTGCCAAGTCTGGAATAAAGCATACATATCCCAAAAGCCATTACTCCAACTCCAGCAGGAACAGACTCAACTTCCCATACATACCTACAGATTCATCTTTACATACTTCAACTTTGGCCTTAACTTGTCCTAAGGCTCCTTGTGCTGCATCTCCCCCTGAAGGGTCTTTGTCATCTAAAGGCCCAGAATCAGCAGCAGTAGAATCTGGTTCTTCTGTTTGGCAGTCCAGTTCTGAAGATTTATCTAAGTGTTTTACAGGTGATACTTCCCCATTGGGGGTTATGTCATTGTTTTGTTCCCTTTCCTCATTTTCCTTCATTTTTTTGTAATGCAAGCAAGGAATGCTACTAAGGGGAGGATCATGTTTCTGCAAATATAAAATAATACAGAAGGTTTAAGTACCTCAAGGTCACCAAAAACAAAGCTCAAAACCAAAAGACAAAACAAGATGGAAGTTACTTTTGTTTAGCCTAGGCTTAGCGACCTTCTTCTCAAGATCTGTGTCCACTCCTACGGTATCTTGACCCTGTGCAACTGATATCAACCTTCAAACTGCATTTGCTCTTTTAGATCCAAACTGTATTCTGTTCAGTTACATGCAAATACCACATGCTTTCACAAAATCCACTGAGCTCTCTTGGCATTTAAGCCCATGACATCAAAACAATTTTCTGCAGATTCCTTGGGTTCATAAACATCACATGCTTACTTCTGTAAATGTGGGCCATAAGCCACAGCTCAGACTAGTATATAGCTACAAATAAATGACCTAAATATATTTCACAGTGGAAGAACACCAACATTTTGCTAGAACAGCAAATGCACCGGACAAGACCATCTCATTCACTTTAACTGCCAAAACTCACTGCAAAATGGAAAAACAAAACATCATAACAAAAATTGTATCATATATACAGAAACAGGGTTTATGTTTCAAGCATTTTAATTCTAATAGTGGAAAGTTGTCTGCTGAAGAAAAAAAAATATTCAATTGCTTGCATGAACATATCTGATTTTTACATTTCAGGACATATTTAAGTAATTGACAGCTCTCACCCTTATGCTTCCTGTTCCCAAGAAATAAGGTCTAGACCAGGTAACAACTCTAGATTCTCTGTGCAGATATCCAGGAATGCCCGAGTTATGGAATGTCATGATCCATCCATCTGGCAAAGGTTCTGTGGGAGGGCGACCACGACCTTTAAAGCAAAGAATGGCTTTTAACTGGGGCTGACTGCTTAGAAGAACAGAAAAAAAGAAAGATTTTTATTGCTTTTTGGTTTTTGAAGGATAAAGTGACACTGAAATAAGAGTAAAGAAGTTTTGTAGATTTTGTTTTGACGAAAAGGCATATGCTTCTAATCCACATTAAATCCTGCAAAATTAGATTCCATGGTTTTCAACTGAAAAGCAATAGTAGCACTAATTTTTATTCACACTGATTTGTTCATTTGACCAGCAAATTTTCTCATCCAATTAAGTTAATCCAACTAAAACTCATCCAATAGTTTCTCTTCTCTTTAGTCTTCTTTATATACTTATATATTCAGAAGCACCACTATATTTAATGGAAAAGCCATCCTCAGTTGAAACCAGATTGAAACTACTGAGGTTTGCATTGAAAATTTTTGCAGTTGACACTGGGGGATAAATTTACATTGAGACACCACTTAGACCCACAGACTCCAACAGCCAGTAATAAGCTGGCTGTGAACTACAGCTTTCCTATTTCCTTCTTCAGCATAAGCACAACACAAGCCAGGATTGATTCTACAAGCCTTTATACTTAAATATCTTAGCCATGAAGAATACTCCTTCCAGAAAACAATACTGAAATTAGAATAGAATAAGCCAATATGAGGAATCACATAGCAGAAAAACACACTGCAGTAAAACGCTTGTGCTTACACTCAAGTTAACACCACACGGCTTCAACAACTTCCTACTCCACAAACCAGAGAATGGTCTCACTCTCCAGATTCAGCTGGGAGCTTCCTAGCAATACTGTGTTAGTATAACATTTTGGAGGGGAAAAACTGTTTGGTTTCTTATTTCATAATATAGTGAAGCTGTAAAATACTTCTCTACAGCAGACTCAAATATGAATTCTAATTCAGTCTATTTTCAGTTACATTCTTCTGGGTAAGTTCACATTTCTCAGTTCTTCATTAGTAGTTCGTAACTCTGACAAAACAAAACTGGATAATGTAAACCACTGATTTTCCTGATGATTTTTTTTTTTTAATCTAGCATTGCATGCATAAGACTTCACATAGAGAAATTTCAAAAGAAGTTACATAACTTAAGAGGGAAGAAGTCTACAACGACAAGAATCTTCAGGTGTTTCACAGTACTGGAAACAAAAAAACCAGACCATCCTTGTTCACCTCTCCACCACCGAGGTAGCATTTTTCATAATTTTCCACAAATCCACAAGCTAAAATATATGCTCATTACATACAACAGATGAAAATCAAAAGCACTCCCGAAAATCAACTTCACTCTGAGAACATGAAAAATCATATCCTCTAGTAAGAAGCCTTGAAACAAAAAAATGTTAACATATTATCTATTTCACAAGAATCACTATCCTACACTTGTCTTGATGATAGATTTCTGTTCTACAGACATAAGCCACACAAAAAAGTATTACAAGTATTTGATGAAAATTAACTTACTTTTAAGTACAGTTTTAATTTTGGTCATCATTGGCTGCACACTTGTTTCTCCATCAGACTGGTGATCACTTTCACCACCATATTTCTCATTGTCTAGTCTCCTTGTTTTGGGTGCTCGAAGACCCTCTTCCAGCAGAGCATCCACATCATTATCAAAGTCATCCTGAAAAAGACTTCATCAGACAATATCCTTCTGGGTCTCCCTTTCCCCTTGCAAAGAAAAAGTATACGTGTTCCTTTTGTATTTCCACACAGAAAAACTAAAAATTACCAATGTTTCCAGTAAAAAGACTGAAAAATAAGAAAATAAGGTTTTATAAGTGAAAAATAATATTTTTAATATTAAAATGAGCTGCAATTATGTAAGAAGCCTTTTAGATGTTATCTTTAAACAAGACTATAGAAACTGCCACACAACTCAGAAGTTTGACTGAGATAATTTAAAAAAAATTTTCAGCTAAATTCCTGCCTCTGAAAATTCTGTGTTACTGACTCAAGTACTGCACATTTCTAGAAGAGACTGTTTCAGTGAACATCCTAGTATAAATTTTTTTCTAGCCACTTGGAAACCTCTTACCCAGCAAAAACTTGTGTATTTACTTACTTCATATGAGTAATTCAAGGTTTCTTCATCCACTTTATCTCTTTGAACGATTGCTTTAGATGTGAATCCTCCTCCTTCTTCATCTATTTCCATCAAATTGTCTGTAAAATCTTCTAGCTCATCCAGAACTGCATATTCCACTCTCTTTTCCTGATCAGTATCATTTTCATCATCCTTCTTGTCATCATTCTCACCCCCTACTCCTACAGCCTTACCATTACTACCACCAAAAGGACAAACATGCAAATCTCCATTAACATTATTAATACCAAAATCTGCATCTGCCTTATAATCTTGCTCAACTCCAGTGTACAGAACTTTCCTATCTTTGCTTTTACAGCTTTCTGTAAAGCTAACACTAATCTTTACATCTTTAAGTAACTTAAGATCTGGGGTGAACTTTCGAACTGAAGGTGCATGACGAGCAGTTCTTGGGCTTTGGTCACTATTGTTAGGGTCTATTATAAAACGACTTTTGTAGCAGGCAGATCCCTTTGTGAGAAGCTGTGTTCTGCAGATACTGTGCGTGTCCCCAGCAGGGGTATCTGACTGTCCATCACCACCAGAGCCAACGTCCATTACCTCTGCGTCACTGGACGTTTGCAGGGGAGGTGGTGGAGGCTGTTCATTAGGCGGCAGAGGTGGGGGACAAGTATGATTCTCCACATTCATTTCTCTTGCAGGTTCTTTAGGGAGGGGTGGTACATTTTCATATTTCTCCATTTTTAAAACTACTGTTTTTAAAAAACAATGCTTTAATAAATGTTTATATCTCTATTCCTAACATGCATAAGTCCATCAAGATTGGTTTATCATGTTCTATTCAATATGCAACACTGATGATTCAGTTAAGCTGACTACATTGTTCTTTTCATTAATGTAGACAGCTTTCAGAATCACTGTCTCAATTATTGGAAATCACAATGCATTCAGCTTAAATAGCTGAAGACTAAGACTGCATCTTCATTGGACAAGCAGGTCTCCCTTTCTTCTTTCAACCTACAAAAAGAAAAAAAAAAAAAAAACAACTCTGTAACAGAAAAAACATAGAAATAGCATCCCAGTCAAAAAGAAAAAACGTCACTCCTCCAGCATAAATTACAAGTAAAAGAGTGACATTTTTACAGTGAAAAAAGCAGGGTATCTTGATACCATTTTGAATGCGGCAGGAATCAGATTGGTTTTACTGCTTGATCTGTATACCAGTACAAGAATTTGCTAACACATACCTGCCTGTGTAAGTTGTTGCTACCTCTGCTTGGTTAGCAGACTGGGCATTAAGCATGGCATTTGTAGGACTAAACACTGTATATTTTGGGGGGATGCTACCATTATTATAAATAACCTAGTATTTGAGTCATACTTACCCACACAGCAGAAAAGACAATTAGCTTACAGCCTAAGACAACCTACAAAACCAATGAGATTTTAACAACTATGCTCTTATGGGCGTTTGGTTTTTACACTGAGCGAGTTCTTTCTACCGTATCTATGTTTGTTTCAATTGTACCTCTGTCATCTTTGCAGGACTATAAGAACTTGGGGAAAGGAAGCATAATTTCTTACCTGGTATTTTGGTTTCTCCAAGTCCCTCCATGCCACCCCAAACTATGCTTAAATCTTCCTACCAGCTAGAAATAAAGCAGTGTTACTCTGCCCGAGACAGACAGCTGGCTGAGTCTGCTCTGCTCAAGGTATTTCCTTGTAGCGGAGAAAGTCTACCCGAGTACTCAAGAAAAATAAGCTCCAAGTTCTTACTGTTGCTGTATAACATTTGAAGGCAACAGGGTAGAACACCCGTGTTGTTATGAGGGACGTAGAGAAGCCAAACAGAATTCTTCAACATATCTCTACATCAGCCCAGACAGAACAAACCAACAGCAATAAGCAAACACCAAGTGGGGCAAGGCAGGGAGCTGTGAGTCAGGAGTTGTAATAGGATAAAATAAAATTCAACAGCATACAGAAGCCACCTACCTGGATGCTGGAAGAAAGAAAAATACACAACAGAGCAAACTCTTATTTTAGTGATGTGGCAATAAAGTTTTCTGGGGCAGCAGAACAATTCATATTTTGTAGTGGGGTTTTTGGTGGTGATTTTTTTGTTTGTTTGCTTTTTAAATGTGCTCAAAACTATGACACATTCAATATGCTGAGCTAACATGCACTGCAGAATTACTAAGGACAAAAAAAGACTCCATTTTGGTAAAAGCTCTAAAATAATCCCATTTTCTCCCATACAAACATATTACTTGCCAGAATGAAAAATAGTTAATTCACTAGTAAAACAATAAGTTCTATGTATTTAAATCCATTCAATTCTACAAGATGATAATACAGTCACCCAAGCAGCGATCAATTCCTTTTTCTTTCAACAGGTTCTGAAACACCTAACATTATACAAAATATCTCTGGAAACATATTTGTCAATAACCTTCCCTCTTCCTCATCTTCGTATTAAAAAAAAAATAAAAGAAAAAAGGTGAATGGCAAATTAAGTTCTTCACAACGAATCATTAGTGTCTTCACTGTTCATTCGAAAAAATCAGAAGTCACAGTACAAGTTCAGTAACTCCTGGAAAGTAAATGCCTAAGTAATCCAATTTTTCCCCTTTAGAGTCTTTAGAATACTCTTGCAAAGAGCAAACATAAGTAATTTACACACAAATGAAATACTGAAATTGGTACTGTAGAATTCGAAAGAGTGCTGCCTTCCTATATGACCAAGAAGCTACCTGGTCCAACTAGAAAGGCTGTTTTTGAGATATCATAAAACATGCTTGTAAACACAGTTTCCACATCCCCAATACACATCCTGTTCCTATGCTAAGCAGTGTTAACAAAACCCATGTCAAAACACAAGAAATTAATCTTAACCTGCCTAGCTTTGGTAGATTGCCAATAATACACCTCTGCTCTTTAAAGAAAAGATATCTTGTTATTCTGTTCATGCACTATTAACAATTAAATTCTTGTCTTCCCCTTCTTGTTGGCCTTGAAATAATGAATAGCATACCAGATGACTGCCAGGGACTGTCTGCTACTCAGTGCACATCGTGTGGACAGAAAAGGCACTAGACCAAGATGAGTTCAGAGTAGCTTTTGCATTTCCAGTCATAAACCTGTCCCATCCCTAGGGTAAGATAACAGAGTCTGGAAGCTCTACAGTTACAGTGGGCTACAATACCTTCCTGTAATCTACAAAAAGCCGGGCAAAAGCAGAGTAACACAAGTCCTATTCCCATCCACTTTCTTGCCAACTGCTGTTACAGTATGCCCTTTATATCAGGGGTTGGAAAAAAACCCTACAAACCCCACAACAAAGACAGCAAGGATTCTCCATTATAGATCAGGTGTTTTAAAAGAAAGACAGAACAGATGAAGCATAGAAGGATAAGTTGGATGAACCTGTAAGTTTAAAACAGTCAAACAGACCTTAGATGAAGGGTACCCAACAGCTGTGTTTAGAAACGGACTTTGCATACTAGGTCATGTGGTATTGGAATACAACATAGGTTAGTCTGTCTATTGTCATGGCCTAAAAGAACGGATTTTATTATCCAAGGCTCCACCAAGTTCCATCAACTGTTTCCATAAGGACTCCTTAAAAGAATATGGAACACCACTGCAGCTGCAACAGCCAGTACAAAACACCGAGGGAACTCTGGATGGAGTGCTGAAAATATAAATGCACAGCTCATGTTCTGCAGATCTCCAACACATGGAAATGTCACATTTTGAGTTGACTCTTGCTTGCTCTTAATTTAGCAGATCACTGGAAAAAGTTTCATGCCACAAAGTAAACTCAGAGATCTAACAGATACATGGTGGATATATAAAAGTAATGTAGCCAGCTGTATAGGTCTCATCAAAAGAGGTGTCTTGGCTTGGTTATCTTACAGCTGCTCTTTGAAGACAGAAAGAAAAAGAATAACCTATTATTTTCTTTAAGTACCACTGCCTATTCCTGCAGTCTGAAAGGGGGCGGGGAGGAGGAGCACAGAGGAAAGGATATCTTTCTACAAAACAGGAAAAATCAGAATCTTATTTGTAATCAGCACTGCTCAAACTCAAAGAGGAACTCCCTTCACCGTCCAGCATGGCAGCAGTCTTACAAGTGACTTCAAGAGAGAACGTATTTTCTTCGGGAATACCTGTCGCCGCAACCAGGAACACGCATCATACAGATTCTCTATCTAAAAATAACTTTTTAAAAGAAATGGGATTCCTTGTCAGAAACTGCTGGCTTCACATTCAGTGGACCCCAAAAGGAAGAGTGGCTCAGAACAAACTGTCCTCACTTGCTATACAAACACAAAGTCCTCTTCCTCATCCTCTGGCTCCAAACAACTTTGTAGAGCAGAATTTGTAAGGCATTGATTATGCTGCAAGATCCACTCAGTTTTAAATCCCATCAAAATAACTTCTTGCTCAGAATCATCTACTTTATTATACCTATTGTACCTTTTTGAAACATACAGCCCTAAAAATAAGTTAATGCTATTTATTATCACCTGCTAAAAAAACAAACAAGGAAACTCAATCTATTTTTGTTAATCCAGAACAGAATTTATTCTCTTTAATCCAGAATAGGAAGTCTCAAAAGAAAAATACTCTGTATATTAACTACTACATGGAATAATTCATTTCTTCCCTCATTATCATCTTCAGAATAGAAATATTTTGAAGGAAACAACCACTCTGTGTAAGTAATGAAAGCAGTTGAAGAAAACATAGTCGAGGCCCAAGCCTAACATTATCAGTGGCAAATACAGACAAGGCTAACGAACTTTTCTACTCTGTAAGACTTCATCCCATTTCAGAATAAAGTATGTAATTTTGGAAAAGCACCCACCGAAATGGCAAAGCAATTGCTTCTTTTAAAGCTTGATCAGTTTTCTGGCAAGGTTTAGATCTTTTCAATTGTGTAAAACAGGAAACATTTTTTTTTTTTTAATATGCAAATCAGAGCCTAGGAAGGAGAAAAAAATATTCTTCCTTTCACAACACAAATAGCTTCCTACTTCTAAAGAAAAGCAACAGGCATAAGGAACCAAAATCCCCTCGTGTTCTCCAAAGAAAGCAAGATAATCCTATAGTCAAAAGAAGCTGCCCAAAAGAACCAGTGACCTAACTCCTCATCCAGAACTAAATATAGTAACCCTTAAGTTTAATTACCTAAACAGCAGAGAAAGGAGGTACAAGGGGAGAAGGGGAATCTAAATCCAACATCTTTAACTCACAACCTAAACGAAGAAGAAGAAACGGAATATGCTCACACAGCAAGCCCTCAATCACAGTTTTTGAGGGAATGATGCCTGGAAGTTAGGGGCCCATTTTCTCAGCAGTCAAATACTCTTGATAGATAAACCCAAGCCAAAGGAAAAGGGGTACAAAAGAGATAACTCTATTTTTCCACTCCAGAAAGCTGAAGAAAGAGAAGAAAACAAATCTTTTAAACCTTGAACGACATAAGAGAAAGATATAACTCTACTTCGCAACTGATAAAGGAACACAGGAAGAATCCCGAAAGTTACAGACAGACACACCACCTTATCTTCACCGCCTCAACGTCCCAGAACTAAAAACTGAACAGGCGTCCGCACACGGTTTGGTGAAGGGCTGCGCTGCCTTTTCTTCGTAACTTTGCAGAGGAGGTGAGACATGCTCCCGTCCCCCGTACAACTGGCGGCGTCC
>NW_008604431.1:325-2864 GCF_000691845.1 Merops nubicus | reverse complement strand
CTGGTAAAAGAGGTAAGCAGGCCAGCAGGAGGGAGGATGAGGGAAGGGGAAAAAAGGGACTTCTGCTCATTACTTCGCCTGGTTATGGAACTCATTAAGCAGGCACTGCAAAGTTTTAATTCAACAAAGCCAGCCGGAGACAATGGCATGTAAGGAGAAGGCGGGGGGAAGAAAAAGAAAGAAAGAATCGGCGCTGATAATCAGATCGCCTCCAAGTTGGAAAGAATGGAGCTGGGGGCAAGGCGACGGGAAGCAATCTGCGGCTGGCAGCTCCGCTCCCTAACGGCAAAACATTCTTCTCGCATGCACACATAAACACATCTCCCCTGCCTACTAGGTTTGCATCGCTGGTATAAGCTGGTTTTTTTCAGAAGGGGAAGCAGAATGAAGAGTGTACGTAACGAGCCAAGACGGACAGCCTTCTACTTTGCTACGGGAAAAGCAGTGATGTACGGGCATCCAGGAGTGCTGACAGCCCCAAAAGAGTTCATTATCAAAATGCTTCCTTTCTCCCCACCCCTTGACACAACTGGGCTAGGCACTTTTGATCATGGGAAAGGTTGTAACTCCTATTTTAAAACATTATCAAAGGAAATGGGAGTCCCTCTGCCTCATGTTTATCGTGCAACATTATACCATGAACAACTAAAAGCATCCTAGCAGTCATTAACATTGTGAATAACCAATCTGGGCGCATTTGGTAGCAGCTCAGCTGAGACTACAATGTAGGTGGGCTTTAAGAAAAACAAAAACACAGCAAGAAGAAAACTGACAGGCTGCTTTACAGCCTGCAACTCTGTTCTCCCTGCCTGCCTGCCTGGCCCTTTGATGATGAGAGGAGCCCTCGCCCAGTACATCATCTGGCAGTGTGCTTCAGATCCGTGTACGCACACAAACAGAAAACGTCATCACATGCTGCAGCAGGACCTCTGTGTGCATGTTTGGGTGTACGCTGCTGTGCATCTACAAAGGGCCCTAATATTGTGCAAAGCTGCAGGTCTCTGACATCCCAGACTAGCCTCTCTGTGATCTGGTTACTGTACCAGCGTTTCCTGCTGCATCAACACATTGCGTTCCCCAGCAACTTCAAGTTCAGGCACACTTTAGAACTCATGTCCCTCTCTACTTTCTTAGTAGTAATGATCATGACAATGGCATAGAAGAGTGATGGGGGAAAAGTTTAATGTTCTTGTGGCTCCAGGTGCAACTATCTCTGTTAACAGCAGTTTATGGATACTCCAAATGAGAAATGTATAGTGTAGAGGCCACAGAGGATATCTTGGACCTCCCAATACTCTTCTTAACACGGGGTGGCAGGACATCAGACTATAAAAAGCCTACCAACAGGCCTGATACATGGATGCTACCAAAGCCTAGCTCCCTTCTCCTGAAGCTGTCTACCCTGTAGATGATGATATCGATAAACCATGGTTGACGGGGTGGCTAGATGTAAAAAGTAGTCCTGATATATTTTAATAAATCCTCAAGCAACTGTTGAACATTTTGCTATCAGATTTGATGTCTACAGCAAATGAGCACAAGTGTAATGTTGGCACTGCCTGTTAGCTTGAGAAGGGGCTGCCTGCATTAACTTTCTCTGGCAATGCTGAGGGCCTCACCTCCCCCACACCAGCAAAGCCTGTACACAGCACCAGACCTCCACCCACTGCAGCTTGGCTCCCTCTCTCCCGTGGGACCTGATGTCAAAGAAACAGCCTCCTAAGAGCTCAGGGTACACTGTTACAACCAGCAGCCAGGGAGACGAGAAGGTGGACACTCACGCTCGGTGCAGTACTGCCCTTTCCAGCCCGGGTTGCAGACTTTCTCGCCGCGCTCTCCGCAGGTGAAGTGCCCGAAGGCATCGTCCCGGGGGCGGCAGAAGACGGAGCAGCCTTCGCCGTAGTAGTGCTCATCGCACACGAAGCGATAGGAGTACTTGAGGTCAGTGCGGCCGCTGCTGTGCAGGTCCTGGGACCACTCCTCACCCACCGCCAAGTGCCTCTGGGTGGCCAGGCGGCTGATGAGGCGCTCGGGGTTTTCTGTGGAGAGAAGAGGCATGATTAGGGAGCCCAAGGCAGGCAGAGGCACAGGAACACAATTAGCCGGTGGTCTCGGGTGGGAGGGGAACTGCAGAGGTAGGATGATAGGGCTGCCTGCCAACAGGTTGGCCTCTCTTCCCCTGATCTCCTGAAGGGAGCAGGGATGGGATGGGATAGGATGCACACCACAGAGAGAGGGGACAGTGGGGCAGCAGGACTGGGGTTACTCCAGGGAATGGTCTGTTTCAGGACAGATACCTGTGGTGAGGTCATCAGGAGAGTCCGTATGCAGAGCTTCAATGATGAGTGAGAAGGTGCCCTGGGAAAAGAAGAAGCAGAGACAACCCACCAGGAGCATGAGAGCAGGCAGGGCCAGGGGACAGTGCCCACAGCCACCCAGGTGTTATCAGTTCCCCCCAGTCACCCCCAGGGGATCAGCGGCCCCTTGGAAAGGTGCCTGCCCAGCTGGGGTGGCCCGGGTGTGTGGGATGGGACGGGAT
>NW_008604431.1:0-238 GCF_000691845.1 Merops nubicus | reverse complement strand
GAAGCCGAAGGGGAAGCGGATGGGGTTGCTGAAGGCGGGGTCGGCGCCGCCCGCGCCATCGGGGACGCTGAAGGAGTTGGCGCCGAGGACGGGGGTGATGGCGCTGCCGTAGGTGCAGGGCGGCTCGGGGGACACGCTGGCCTGGTAGTGCTTGAGGCAGACGCGGAAGAAGGTCTTGCAGTCGCACTGCTGCAGCCCGCCGCCGGGGCCGCCCCCGCGGCAGCAGTTGCGGTTGCTG
>NW_008604430.1:501-707 GCF_000691845.1 Merops nubicus | reverse complement strand
CAGGTTGCGCCTGGGGTGTGGAGCAGCTCCCCACAAAGAGCTTGATGCCCGTGAGAGGGGAAACGGAGGCAGCAGGGCGTGCCCAAGGACCATGCTGGAGCTGGAAATGGAAACCAGGCATGCCTTGGTACAGAGTCCATGGCCCAGCCTAGGAGCAGAGTGCAGAGGAGACCCGTGGGATGGGAGCTGGGAGCTTGGAATGGGGT
>NW_008604430.1:0-210 GCF_000691845.1 Merops nubicus | reverse complement strand
CTCCTGGACTTCTCCTGGCTTTAATCCAACTGGAAAATCTAGACCCAAACCAGCGTGAGTCCTGCTCCCTCCAATGCCCTGTGTTCACTGACATGCCACCCTGGGATTGCTGCTTGCCCAGCCCGACCCGCGCACCCGGAGGTGCCCCACCGACGGGCATGGGGCTGAGGCCAGGGGTGCCGCTGGGACAGGCGGTGCCCTGCGTGGCTC